>NC_142165.1:76323058-76626128 GCF_029865625.1 Vigna umbellata | reverse complement strand
GCCCCCTCTTCCCACCATTGTAACACCTGCACCAGCCTCAGACAGGTGCACAAGTGCCTAAAACTTAGTTTTTTTTTCAAATGGTGACCCCTGTTCACCTGACTGAGTACCTGTGTTGGACTTTCTGTACAAATTGGCATGTTCTCTCGGGTAATCGTTTACAGGGGTTCTGTAAACGATTACCAGACCCTTTTTTCAGCACTCTTAGTCATTCCTTGCACAGGTTGCTCCTCCAACTCATGAGGGGTCTCCCCACCCTCCTTGGACTCACATCACATCACCAGCCACCCTCTCCCACCACTAGAACACCTGCACCAGCCTCAGACAGGTGCAGAAGTGCCTAAAAGTCAGTTTTTTTTCTAATCGTGACCCCTGTTCACCTGACTGAGTACCTGTGTTGGACTTTCTGTACAAATTGGCATTTTCTCTCGTGTAATCGTTTACAGGGGTGCTGTAAACGATTACCAAACCCTTTTTTCAGCACTCTTAGTCATTCCTTGCACAGGTTGCTCCTCCAACTCATGAGGGGTCTCCCCCCCTCCTTTGACTCACATCACATCACCAGCCACCCTCTCCCACCATTGTAACACCTGCACCAGCCTCAGACAGGTGCAGAAGTGCCTAAAACTCAGTTTTTTTTCCAATGGTGACCCCTGTTCACCTGACTGAGTACCTGTGTTGGAGTTTCTGTACAAATTGGCATTTTCTCTCGGGTAATCGTTTACAGGGGTTCTGTAAACGATTACCAGACCCTTTTTTCAGCACTCTGAGTCATTCCTTGCACAGCTTGCTCCCCCAACTCATGAGGGGTCACCCCACACTCCTTGGACTCACATCACATCACATGTTACTCAAAATGACCACTCAAACACCAACATCTTACAAACAACCCTGCAACTTAGGAGACAAAAAAAATTACGACATTCTGAAATCGACAAACCCACAACTCATAATAACAATGGTATTGAATAGATAAAATATGAGACCAATTCAAACCAAAACTCAAATTTTATTTCATTGAACTAAATCGGATACATTAAACATTGTTTTCTTAATCTATTTACAATGATTACAATTTTCATTACTTTCCAAATAACATTTTCAATCAACTAAATACACAGATCACTCATTTTTTATTCTAAGCACTACGGTCCCGGTGTATGGAGTCCTAAGTGCTCTTCCCTTGTAACGCCTTCGTGATCCAACCCTAACATACGTCTTCAAAGGTTGTTCATTTCCGTGAATGTCAGTAGGGGATACAAAACCAATGTTCACAGATGGTTCTGTACGAGGCACACTTTGTCGAACGTCATCTTTATTTTGCCTTCTTGCCTTCTCTTCAGCCAATTGTGCCTCCAAAGTTGCAACCCTCCTTTTAAGTTCTTCAATTAGAAATTCTTGTTCCTCTAAGGCACGCATAAAAGTTTCTCTGCGAATTCTTTTTTGTTTCTTCTTTCCTCTTGGTTTAGCATCCTTTCTTTTAGGTGTTGGTCTGTATTCCTCCTTATCCTTCGTTGAAGGACCACCATAAACATCGTCAACAACCTGAAATTTAACAACACATTACAGATTACACAACTTTTGTCAATATATGAAAACATAACAAAACTTTCGATAACAAACAACTTACCAAACCTGTCTCCATACACCGTTTAACGAACTTGTCTCCAACACTTATATTCATCCAATGCAATATTCGTGGAAATTTATCAATAGGACCTTTTGGTGGAACAAAGAGCTCAAAAAACCATACCTAAGACAAATAAATCATCTTAACTTGTAAGAAACTTAATTCAAAAAACAATTTAAGTAATTACATCAAATACTATTAATTACCTGCAGCATGTACATACAACCATCGACGTAAACGTTTGAAATACCTTTGCCTTTCTTCAAGCCTTCTGAAGCTTTGCACAAACTATGTAACAGAAAACGATAAAGTACACTACCCCAACAATAACTACCCAAAGCACTTAAGTTGTCAACAAGATTAAACATTACGGGAAACACTTTCCCGCTACGTTTTGGAAATAAAATCTCACTTATCCCTACCACGAGGTAAAGGCTACAAAAATGAGAACAAGGGATCTTTTTCTTGTGTTTTCGCATTAGAATTTTGTATATTGAATTCAATTCCTTTGTTCCTTTGCCTATGTATTTCACACATTCAGTATTGCCCAGCTCTTCCTTTAAGTTAATATTTGCACCATCTATACTCAATCCCAACCCTAAATAAATATCATTTTCATTTATATTCAAAACTTTATTCCCAACTAAAAAACCACTACTACAGTCGTCCCACTTACCCAATAACTCACTCAGTATATTTCTACCTAGTTTAACATTGACATTGACATCTAAAAACCACGCAAATGGAGTCGTCGCAATCAATGACCGATGCTCCTCTGTCAAACGTTCGTTCAAAGTACATATATACTTTGTCGAAAAAGAGTGACGAACACTCAACTGCATAAACCAAAATCAAATCATCAAAACAACGAAACCCAATAACCCAAGCACCACAACACAACGATACGAACCCCAAACATTAACCCAAATCAAATAAGCATGCTACGAGATGCCCAAACCGAATAACCAAGCTACGACATGGAATGGAAAACCACTTACCTTCGTCGGCGGACAATCGTCACCGGAACTTGCCATTCCGCACGATAACAGGAGACGAAACTGGCTGGAGACAACACCATGCAAATGGAACGAAGCGACACGAAACGCGACCTTCCACCTCTCAAGAGAACGGACCTTCGTTTGCAATGCAACAGAGAAAGGGAAAGGGGTATTTTAGGATTTTCACTCAAAATAAGGGTTACGGTCATAGGTTTTAAAAAAAAAAAATTTTTAAACGAACCAATCAGGTGACGACACGTGGCGTTGTCAAAATAGTGTTAAAAATGCGTTGTTGGAATATCGCGGTCCTTTATTTTATTGACTGAAATTCAATTTCATTCTAAACTCAAATGTTTTGGAAGTGATAATGGAGTAGAATTTTATTAACTAATTTTTTTTATCCAAAAATATTTTTTATCATATAACATGTGTTAAAACACCTCAAACAAAACTAGTGTTATTGAACGTAAACATCAATATATTTTAAATATTATTTGAGTTTTGTTTAACTAAGCTTAACTATCTCAAATATTTTGGTCTTATTTTGTTCAACAAGCTATTCATATAGTCTACTCCATTATTGCATTTTAAATGTTCCTATGCATTGTTATATGATAAACCACCTAGGATGATCCATTTTAAAGTTTTTTGTTGCTTTGCTTATGCATCAACTCCTCAAAATCAAATAACTAAATTTGAGCCCAAGCAAAACTGTCTTCTTATAATATATTATTTCCATTTCTTATATCCACGCCACTCCTTCAAATTCTTCTACAAGGCCTCATTCATCTTCTCTTCATTTCGTCTTCCAGTTAAATTATGAATGAATAACAGTTAATTAAACCTCTTATCATATAATTTTTTATAATTTTATATCGAAGTTGAGTTTTTATGACATTTATTGTCGAACTTGAAGGGTATTAGCATAGATTTTCTAAAAACTGTGGGTATTAACATAAATTTTCTTGAAATTGAAATCATATTATTATTAGTATAGATTTTCTAGAAACTAATTTTGATAGTAACACTTATATATTTGTAACTGATTTTGTTATATTATGCTTTTATTTTCTTTTCTAAAAAGTTCTTTATATATCCTGTTTTTAATATATTTAATTAAATTTTTATAATATGATAAGATGAATTTTATCATACATATTTGATTACAAAAACTGTGTTTGAGACCGACCACCCAAGAAAGAGGTTTACGGTTATCTCTCGTACACATCATGTAGTTCATCGAACTCATTGCTTGGCCTGTGTGCGTGAGTTTGGTGGTTGCGACTTGGTATTTAATCACCACTGTTTTGTTTCATCATCTGAACACCATGTATGCAATGACATTGTCGGCATGGCAATGACAAATTGCTGATGTTCTCGTACTTGGAGAATGGAAGCTTGGATTATACCTGCAACACCGCATACCACAGTGAAAGGAAAACAAAACGCATACATTTATTCAATCGTTGAAGAACTTGGTGCAGATATTCCAAAGCTTATATAAACCTTCAACTGTAAACGAAAGCAGTAAAGAAAGACTCAACGGCAAAGAACGAAAGAAGCTGCAAGAGTAGAAGGAAGAAAGTGAAGCAAATAATCTCCTTCTTCATGATAAATTCGTAAGGGTAAAACGGACATTTCATATTTTATGGAGTGCAGGAAGCAAAACATGGGGTGCAGGAAGAATTGGCCTATTTTCAACTATTTGGGCTAAGAAAAGGAAACTCCTTGAACAGAAAAAGCAGGGGTGTTACTCCCTATACCACCACAACTTGGTTCCTCCACCACCCCATTCCTCTTTTACCCTTTTCTTTATTTTTTCATTTCTATTTTACACTTATTAAAATTTTATGGTTAATATTGTTTAAAATCTCATATGAACATTCATTCTTTTTATCATTCTTCCTTCTTTCATATTACAATTATTCCTCTTTTGTTAAATTTTATGGTTTAATAATCTCAATAATTTATACATTTAAAATTTTATTTTATCGATAATCTATTATATATATATAATGATTATTACATGTATATTAATATGATATTTTCTTATCATATTTAGTTTAATAATTTAAAATTTAGTTTCAGTTTTCATATTAAAAAGGAATAAAAATTGTATTTTTTTTATAAAATTAAATGACACATCCGTTCAACTCGCCTGCATGTAATAAGTTAAGTGAAATTTAACTTTTGAAATTGAATGGTAAATGAACCAAATTGGATTTGGCTACTAAATCATTAAATAATATTGATTTAGTTTAATGCGTGTAAGGCTGTAAACTTCTGACAAACAAACTGGGCCATTTTTTTTCAAATTATCAAAAGCAATTTATCTGAATAATTTATTTCAAATTACAAATTTAAACTTCATATCAATGTACAAGGAAACATAAATTAAAATTGGAAAATTTAAACATGTATGCCTTAAAGTTACAGGTCATAAAAGAGAAAATAGAAATATGTTAAAGTAGTGCGGCTGTTATCAACATGTCCGTGCAGTTCTCTTCCTTCACCGTCAGCAAAATCTAAAAACACTGCCATAGCAGCAACTCCGTTTTTCACTTCATCCCATTTTTTCTACAGAAACAATTTTCGAAACAAGAGAGAGCGAGTTACAACGCTAATTGAAACGACCCAACCGTTAAACGACCCAACCGTTAAATATACAGGCAAAAAACGGAGGTCGGGCATCCGTTTGGATCTGAAACGGATGTCGACATCCGTCGACGGATCTCGACATCCGTTTCAGATCCAAACGGATGCCCGACCTCCGTTTTTCCTAGTTATCTTCTTCCTTTCTCCCAACACACGCACACAGCAGAAAAAAAGCAGAGGAGCAGCCCAGCACAGAGCAAAAATATATGCATTACATTTAAAAAAAAAATTTAAAAATATCATCATTGTGAGAGAAAGCACCACCACACTTCACCGTCGCACCACCGCCGCACTGCCGCACACCGCCTACCGCTGAAGGAGGAAGAAAACTTGTATGGAGGAAAAATGGAAGATGAGAATGATGGTGTTTGAGTGAGAATCTGAGAAGGTTGGGAGGTGGGTGAGAAGGGGTAAAAATATAGATTTTAGGGTTAAAGTAAATAATTAAAATTAAAAAGTATAAAGGTTATTTTTGTAATTGTAAAAGGTTAGTTTTGTAATTCAGAAAATATATAATAGAATTGGGGAGGTGGAGGGAGAAAATGTGATGGTGGAGAGAGAAAATGTGGTGGTGGAGGGAGTAACACCCAAAAAGCAGAAAGAAATTCATTTTTATTGTTTCATCTTACACTTCCAACATTCATTTTACACTTCTAAAAATTTCATCTTTAATCTTCTGATATCTTAATATGCACCTCCAACATTTTCAAAAGATTTCTTTTTTAACTTTAATAAAAAATACATTTATGTTTTTTCTTTCTCATTAAAGACTCTTTAATAAATATCCTTTTATTTTCTTCTCTTTCTTACTAAAATCACTGTACACTATCTTAATAATAATTTAATTTAATTTAAAATTTAAATATTATTTAATATAATTTTATATTTTAATAATTATCAAAATATGATTTATATTATAATAATAGTTATTAAAAAAAAAAAATAAAATTTAAAATAAAAATAACAATAAAAATAAAAAGTAAAAAAGTGAAATAATACTAATAATATAAAATTTGATTTGATTTGTTAAAATATATTAAAATATTAAAATAAATTAAACAATTATTAAATTTTAAATAGAAACAAAAATTTTAAATATCCTAACGGTTTTGTTTTTTATTTAAAATTTAATAAATATTTAATTTAATTATAAATAATAATTTTATTTATTATATTTTATAATTTAATAATTATTAAAATATGATTTATATTTTCATAATAATTTTATTAAAAAAAGTAAAAATAACTAAAATAAAAGTAATAATAATAAAAATGAAAATAGTGTTTAAAATGACATTAAAATTATTTAAATATATTATATTGTATTAAAATATTAAATCAAATTAAATAATTATTAAAATTTAAATTAAAAAAATAAAATTTATTAATCGGATAAGGAAATCCGATCATATATTATTAAAATATAAAAGTATAATAAATAATATTATAATTTTCATTTAAATGAAATATTTATTAAATTTTAAATAAAAAACAAAACAGTTAGCATATTTAATTTTTTTTTCTATTTAAAATTTAGTAATTGTTTAACTTATTTTAATATTTTAATATTTTAATATATTTTAACATATCAAATCAAATTTTATATTATTATTATTATTTCATTTTTTAATTTTAATTATTATTATTATTTTTATTTTAATTATTATTTTTTAATATAACTATTATTATAATATAAATCATATTTTGATAATTATTAAAATATAAAATTATATTAAATAATATTTAAATTTTAAATTAAATTAAATTATTATTAAGGTGGTGTAGAGTGACTTTGGTAAGAAAGAGAAGAAAATTAAAAGATATTTATTAAAGTGCCTTTAATAAAAAAGAAGAAAATAAAAATATTTTTATTAAAGTTGAAAAATAAATTTTTTGAAAAAGTTGGAGGTGCAAATTGAGATGTCAGAAGATTAAATGTGAAATTTTTAAAGGTGTAGGATGAAACACTTTTTCTTTTTCACAAAAGTAATGGGCCTCGAATGTTGACGAAGTTATCTCTGGATGTCCCCATGGTATTGACAAGTTGAATATTCATTAATCCTTTTTATTTTTCTTAAATATACTTAATAAACAATAGTTTTTATTATGTATTTTAATAACACTTATCGTCTATGCAAAGCAAGTTTGTACATTTTGTGCATGGTTTCCTTAACATGAATATCTTATTTATTTTCGGAGAGAAAAGAGAGAGATTTAAATTTACGTAATTTGTATATTCATGATTTATCCTATTTTATGATGACAGAAAATAAAATTTAAAAGTAATATTAGTAATAATTTTTCAAACAAATGAATCGTTCCAATCTAGATAGTATTAGGAAGAATTTGAATACTTTTGGAATAATTACATTTTTTTACGAAACCTAAAAGTTGCCATACTTCATTTTAAAAGACATATTTTTCTATGGGAGATTAATTAAAAATGATAAAAGTGGTAGGAAAGAGATTAATTAGTGCACATTGAGCATGTCCGGGAATATTATTATTTTTGGAAAAAAATTAAACAAAGTTTATAAATGTGAAAACAATGCTTGATTTAATAATTTAAACAATTAGTTTTTAATCACGTGATCAAGTTTTATTTAAAAAGTTAAAAATATAAGGCAAAAATATGAGTTCATGAGTAAAAGATAATGTAATAAAGGAATATAAAATTTATAAGAGGAAAAAAGTTGGAAAATTGACTTATGTTATGCAGAAAGAGACAATTTTTTCATAGTGATATTTTTCATGCAATCGTCTTTGTCGGTCACTTTTTATCTTCACCCTCCCATGCACTTTTTCAAAGAAAAGGGATCATCAATGGTCCAAAAAATATTTTTTTTTCTCATGTGCAGTATCTTTTGTGGTTGCCAATTTGAAATAGAATTATGATTTTGTTTTGGATTGCCCATGTGTTTCATAATTAGTTAATATTCATAATTAACAATAAAATAATTAGTTAAATATGTTTTAGGTTGGTCCACTTTTTTTTGTTAAATTTAGTTTTTTTTTGTATTTTAAAATTTGATTAATTAGTTACCAAATTTAAAAAACATACGTAAAGTTAGTTTTTCTGTAAATTTTGTTAAAAGGAAATTTTGTAAAAACTATAGAACTTAATATATATATATATATATTTCGAGAAAATAGCTAGTGTGGGCGGATAAGTTTACCGTTATATTTGAAAAGTCAAAATTTATATAAATAGTATGATAAGTTGTTACATATGTTATAATTTGTTTTCTTATAATATATTTCAATTTCTTATTTCTAAAACCATGTGTAATTTTTTCTTACATATGGATTTGATTTGATTCTATACCTTTTTTGTATTTTTTAATAATATTTTTCTCATGATGTCAAATAATTCATATACTTTAAGATGTTAAAATATTAAAGTATAACGTCTAACATAAATTTAAAATAAAAATTATCACAAAATATTAAATTTAGTTACACAAAATGACTTATTATATATTATACTAATCTATTTCTTTTGTAAATTTGTAAAGTGATACTAAATATAAAATTTGTAATAACCTAAATAATATTTCTACTCTATTGCGTTCCTACGAGTTTAAGTATTAAGCAAATCAGTCATCAAATAAATTAATTATATGTTAAATCCACAGTATTACTTTCATGTTACATATTTAAAATCCTTCAAAATACTATTATACAAGACAATGAAACTATAATCCATCTTACATATATATTTCTTAAAAAATAAAACTCCAAGAACATTCCTCAACCTATTGGCTAACTCATCATCACCTAAAATCTCATTTGTTTACTTTATTGGAGATCATTACAAAAGAAACACAAACAACCAACAAATAAAGAATGGTAAGCTAGTGATAACTTAGACATTCATATATAATAACTATAGAAAGATTTAATTCAATCAAATTAGAAAATATTCATTTCATATATCATAGAACAATTCTCAATTATCCAAATTTATACATTCACTCAAATTCTAGAAACTTTTCTTTGTCATGTAAAATGAAATCCTCAATGTTATAAATTTTAATAATGGTATGTCATTCTCTCATTTCATGTCAAAGTGAGTTCACTTTATAGCCTACAAAAGTTGGACCTAGACTCCTTCCTTTATAAGTCCATGAGTTTTGTAGAGTATAAAGGTAACTTCCAAACACTGGTACAAAAACAGCGTATAACGTCACACGTTCAACTTTCAACCATTGAATAGCCAAAGTTGAAAATGACCGGTGAAATTTTTGTAAATAAATGCAATTATTAAACATCGTTTAGAATTGTAATTCAACGTAAAAAGATATAAAACGTCGAATGCCCCAGCGTTAGACGTTAAAAGGTTAGTGAATTCAATAAAAATTTGAGCGGAAGATTCAAAATTCATTCAATTTATCTTAACGCGCGAGACTCTCTTCTCTTTTCAAACTTTTCTCGAACGAAGTTTGACGACCATCACATATAATCTTTCTTTCATTTGATACAAATGCATGTTAATTAATTACTTTATGTATGATTTTCGTTTGTTTTGACCGATTATTTTCGTGCTCTTGTCCTTCATAGGCGCATTATGTTTTCTTTGTCACTAGTGACGACACTTTATTCCGACGAACTCACCTTTTGAAGGTTAGTTTTCGTTTTCGTTTTGAAGAACTTATTTGTTGAACTTGTTTGTTGTTTTTTTTGTTGAGCTTGTTTGTTGTTGTTTGGTTGAACTTGTTTGTTGTCGTTGTTGTTGTTTGATTGAACTTTTTTGTTGTTGGTTATTGTTGTTTGTTGTTGATACTACACTACACATTCATAGTTCTTGCTTTATAAAATACCAAAAACTGAAATTTGTTGTTTTTCTACTTTTTAGGTCTCGTAGAGTTGTAAAAATAGATCACAATTAATTAAAAAAACAAAAAAAATTGATTAACATCATATATTGACAAAAATCGACGTTAAGTTAACGTTGTATTGACAAAATTCGACGTTAATTTAACGTCGAATTTTTTAAATTCGACATCAATTTAACGTCTCCTGATATGACGTTCGCGAATTCGCCGTTAAAAGCCCAAAAATATTCGACGTTGTATGCGATTTTTGTACTAGTGAAAGAGTGTCCCTGATAAATGCATAACACTACACTCACATGTCATGTTATTCCTCCTTAGGAATCATATGGCCATACAATTCAACTACACTACTCAGTCACACACACATCTCAATAACCTTGTATTATTACTCTTCTTGAATTAATCACATATGTCTCTTTAAATGCATTATACTTGAAACATATAGAGTCACTCAACAAGAACATTCATTTGCTTAGAGAGTGAACCCTAGAGGTTTTTTCGTCCAACGATTGAATGACTTGCTTAAAAAGTCCAACACTAGAACTAAATTCAGATTAATTCGCCTAACGAGACAAAATCCTCTTAATTGTTGGCCATAAATCAAATTTGACATTCGCTTAGAGAGGGTCTTCTCGCCCAACAAGAAGACCTCTCCTAACTCTATAAAATTCAGTTTTGGTGGTTGCCCAAAGAGAACTCACCTAGTAAGTTTGCAAAATCGCATATAGTATAAACCTTGAATTTTATAATGTTAAACCATTCCAAAACTTTGTTCAATTTTCAAAAAAACTCAATATCATATTACATTTTAACACTAATATATATAAAAAAAACAATCAAAATCCCATTTAGATGTCAAATATATCATTCAACTTAATCACATTTAACATATTTTGTACAATCTCAACATTTTTAGAACTGCTTTCACAACCCCTCATTCCTCGTTTCATGAGAAAAAGTCCCAATTTATACACAAAAACAATTCAAAACAAATTTTAATTGGTAAGTAATTAAGTTTTAGCTTCCCTCACCTAATGTAGAAATTCTTCTTGGCCTCCCACGTTCTCTAACCACAAAAGTTCTAAACAAACACAAGAAAGAACTTGATTTCAGAATCTAACATGTTATTATAGTCACTACAGACTAAGAAATTTTATAGAACATTTTGAGAATACATGCACAACCACCACTTCATTGATTCTCGACTCAAGAAAATAGTAGAAAAAAGCTTGCTTTTTTGAAGAAAACAAAACTTAATAAGGATGAGGGTTTTACCCTTCTCATATAAGGTTGTAGGAAGATAGATGGAAACAAATTTACAAGAGAAGAAAATCTTATCCCTTGAGGTGCTGCTGCGTAAAGATAAAAAAATAAAAAAATTAGAGAAAAAAAAGAAGAAAGGTGAAAGAGAAAAGTGAGTTATGGAATTTACAAGATTCAAGTATAAAATAAACTAAAAAAATATCCTCAGTCAAAAATTTAATTCTTCAATTTAAAAATACGAGGATCAAGAACAACTTTTAAAAAAATACAAAATAAAAAGCATATTTCGAGAAAAAAGAAAACAAACATGAAGAAATATGAATAGTTCTAAAAATATTGAAAATATTAAAGTTAAAATCAATTTCTATATACTATTGCAAAATAGGCATTTAACTTTTGTTACTTTGGACGTTCAACGTCTAACCCAACTCGACGTCATATTGGGAGACGTCAAGTTAACGTCAGATTCTCCATTGGACGTCAATTGACGTCGAATTCCATGTGGTCAGATAATTTGGACGTTCGGCCGTATTCCAACCGACGTTGAGTTGCGCTAAGTGTCCCACTTGTTCGCTAAGCGAGAAAATCCTGGGTGAACACTATAAGCATTTAGATGTCGGATCTGCATTACCTGATATCATTAGACGTTGGTTTTGACACTAATCGACGTCCAACTTGTTTTTTTAAAATAAATTTGTTTTTACAATAAAATCACACCTGAAATACAGAAAATGAACCCAACACATCACAAAATTATATACTCTATGTGTTTGAAGTGATTATACTACTAAACAATCTAAAAAGCAATCCAAAACTTAAACAATCAAAAGTAAGCTAATTAATGTATTCAACAACAATAAAATTGTTACTAAAGGCATGGCCATAGGTCCTAAGTCCATCTCTGCAGAAGATAAGTTGTTCACTCTTGTCATATCTTCTTAATTGTGTCCTCTGATATATGCGATGTATTCTTGAAGTGCTGCAAAATTAAGTTGTAGGCGTGTCTAATACTCCTCCATGCCAAATCCAAACGGTATAAGTTTTCATTACCGAACATGAATAGATTGGTCACACATATTGCCTAAGTCTTGAAGTATTTGATTAAGACAATGAACACAAGAACAAAAATATGTCTCGTTTACAGATTTTGCATTTTGTTCAACATACTGCAAGAACTCTGAAACTCTTTTTTCATATTTTGACTGATCCGACGTTCATTCATCTAGTTTCGATCCATACTATGTTTGTAACAAACTTCATCAGTCTCAATGATTTAACTCTCACAAGGTTAGGCCTTACCCATTCGGGAACATTTCACATTGGTCTCTAGAATACACAAAATGGAAGCAGTCACAGATGACCACAATCAAATATGCATCCGGAGAGCAATACAAATAATATGAACCAAAATTTTATCAAACTTATCCATAAATTTCAACGTACATGTTATAGCAAATTATTAAAAATAATTTTGCCAAACTGTCTGATTGGACAATTCAAAATTTAATACAAAGAATTAAAAAATTAATTGTGTTAAATCTCAAACGAGAACTAAGTTTCACTCAATGATTTCATACAACAAATATATTCAAAATGTAATTAACAACATATTGCAAAAATTCAATCTAAAAAGTTTACATAACATGACAATCATAATATCACAAGAAACTTAATCAATCATGCATAACAGACTAAAATCACATTTCCAATAATCATATCTCCAATAACCAATCACATCTCAAAACTAAAATTCATATATCCAATAACTAATAACCAATAACCAACCAAAAAACTAACCTTCTTCAAGGGTTGAAAATGGGGTGGAGGAAAATGAAGGAGTGAGAAAACATTTTATAGTATGTCGCCGAGGAGAAAACACAATAATAAACACGCACAATAATGATCCGAAAATCATCGCCGCATATGTTCTACAAGGCGCACAAGAAACTACACCAAAAGTCCATGAAAACGTATTTTAATCGGTGCAAATGAAAGATAATTCATCCAAACATAATGTAATAAGTGTAAAAAAGAGTTTAAACAGTGCAAAGTGATAAAAACCTTACCTTAGAACAATACATGTAACTAATGTTCGCATTCTATAGTGGGTGAAATGCAGATCATTTGACGTCAAGCCCCTCTCATCTGTCGTCAACATTATTAAGATATGCCAAATATTCTATTAAGGGATATTAGGCAATCAAATATTGTGTTAGTTATAATTTAGAATTATTATAATTTGTGCAGATCTGTGCACTTGTCATTCCTTTAATAGATGAAGAATTATAGGATCCTTGTATGTATATATATGGCACTCTACTCTTTGAAATAATACATCAGAATTATTCTTTAAACCTTTTATTATGGTATCAAGAGTCAAACACCGATATCCTTTACAATATAGAAACCAATGCTTCTTTTTTTTCATTGAATATTTCTGATGGCTTCTTCCGATAAAAATTAATCGGAGAAACATGATTTTGGAACTTCCGTGGCTTCCAAGAGTTATATTTCTACTGCTGCCGGATTTGTGACCAAGTCAGGTATATCTAACTCTGTCGTTAATCTTTATGTTGTTACTAAGGGTAGTAATTGGATAATTTATTCAGGTGCTACTGATCATATGACTTGTGATCCTCATATATTTACTAATTTTTCCTCTAATTGTTCTAAAACTGTTATTATTAATGCCAATGGAGTCTCATCTCCTATTGAAGGTATAAGTAATGTATCCCTTTCACTTTTCTTATCGATTCCTGATGTTTTATTTGTTCCTACATTAAACTGTAATCTTATCTCCGTCAGCAAGTTAACCAAATCACATTCTTGTGTTGCCTTGTTTACCCAACCCATTGTCTTTTTCAGAACATTCATTCCAAGGAGAACATTGTTAGTGGTAGAGAGAGTGAAGGACTATATTATTTTGAAAATGTCTCACAACAAACCCATAAAAGAGGGTTGGCTTGTCTTGCGAATGATCACATACAAGATAAAAAGAAAAAGAAAATATGGTTATGACATAAACGGTTTGGACATCCCTCTTTTGGTTATTTAAAAAAATTATTTCCATCATTAATTCATAAATGCAATATTTCTGATTTTTTTTGTGAAACATGTGTTATGGAAAAAAATCATCGTGTTGTGTTTCCTTTAAGCAATAACAAAACTGATTTCCCTTTTTCATTAATTCACATAGATGTTTGGAGCCCTGCCCCACAATCTACACATAATGGAAAAAAATGGTTTATTAGTTTTGTTGATGATTGTACTCGGGTAACCTGGGTATATTTGCTTAAACATAAAAGTGATGTGTGTGATGTGGTTAGTTCCTTCTATCATCTGATCGTTACACAATTTAACACATCTATTAAGATTATTCGATCAAACAATGGAGGGAAATATTTTAAGACTGAATTAATAGAGTTCATGAACTCTAAAGGCATCTTGCATCAAACTACATGTCCTTATTCTCCGCAACAAAATGGAGTGGCTGAGAGGAAAAATAGACATATATTAGAGGTGACAAGATCACTTTTGATAGATGGTAATGTCCCATCTCATTTATAGGGTGAGGTTGTGAGTTCTGCCGTTTATTTAATTAATCGAACCCCTTCTAGTGTGCTTAACTTTCGAAGGCCTTTTGATGTGTTGTCTGATCATTGTATCCTTCCTCCCATAGTTTATTTACCACCTCATATTTTTGGATGTGTTATGTATGTTCACTTACACCCACATCAACGTACAAAGCTTGAAGAACGAGCGATCAAATGTGTTTTTGTTGGGTATGGATCAACTCAAAAAGGTTATCGTGCTTACCATCCACCATCAAAGAAATTTTATATTTCTATGGGTATGACGTTTAATGAACATGAATTTTTTTATGTTGATTCTCCACTTCAAGGAGGAAATGAAAGTGAAGTGCATAATCATGATGTTAGTATGTTTGATATCTCAAATATCAAACTATATTGTGAAGATAAACTATTGTGTGAGGATCATTCTGTAGGAAGTGAGCCAATCCTAAATATGGACACTTCTCTTTTGGATAATACAATGTCTTCTGATCATAACCAATTGGCTCACTTCTCCACAGGTTCAACTTGACTCTTCAGACGTACCTTCTGATCCTATCTCTGATAACACTTATTTAAATGAAATTGATCATGAAATTGATTCTTGTCTGCGTGAGACCACCAGCACACCAAACACTGAGTCTACTACTGTTCAATATATTCTTCCACCTCGTTCTAGCCGTGGTCATCCTCCACCTAAATATGAACCAGACCTCCAAGCCAAAGTTAAATATCCCATTAGTAAATACGTGTCATATCACAGGTTATCTTAGTCACATGCATCATTTATATCTCAATTATCTTCAAATTCTATTCCTAGTAATATACAAGAAGCTTTAGCAGATCCTAGGTAGACCAAATCAATGGTTGAGGAGATGACAGCTTTAGAAAAAAAACAACACTTGGGATCTTGTGTCCTTACCAAGAAGGAAGAAAACTATGGGCTGCAAATGGGTCTTTGCAATTAAGCATAAAGCTGATGAAACTATTGAGAGGTATAAAGCAAGACTTGTGGCTAAAGGTTACACTCAGTCTTATGGTGTAGATTACCAAGAGACGTTCGCACCGGTAGCCAAGCTCAACACTGTGAGAATACTTTTATCGCTAGCTGCAAACCAATATTGGCCTCTTCTACAATTTGATGTGAAAAATGTTTTTCTACACGGAGAAATTTCAGAAGAAATTTATATGGATTCTCCACCAGGCATGATAGATTCAATTGGAATGAAGGTTTGCAAATTAAAGAAAGCTCTATATGGATTAAAACAATCCCCAAGAGCATGGTTTGGAAGGTTTACCAAGTCTATGAAGGGTTTTGGCTATAGAGCAATAACTCTGATCACACCTTATTTTTTAACCGAGGAAAAGGAAAAATTACAACTTTGATTATATATGTAGATGACATGATTGTTACAGGAAATGACCAAGATGAGATTTCTAGTTTACAACAATATCTTGCATCTGAATTTGAGATGAAACAACTTGAAAACCTCAAATATTTTTTTGGTATTGAAGTGGCTAGATCAAAACATGGTATTTTTCTATGCCAAAGAAAATATATATTGTCTTACTATTGGAAACTGGACTGCTTGGGAGTAAACCATTTGATACACCAATTGAACAAAATCATAAACTCTTTCAATGCTCAAATTCAGCAAGCATAGATAGTGGAAGATACCAAAGGCTGGTAGGAAAATTAATTTATTTGTGCCATACACGTCCAAATATCACCTATGTAGTGAATGTTCTTAGTCAATTTATGCATGACCCACGAAAGCTTCATATGAATTGCAATTTGCTGATGTTCTGACCAAAGGAGTGTCAAGAATGTTTAATGAGTCTTTATTCAAATTGGGAATGTGTGATATTCATGCACCAACTTGAGTGGAGGTGTTAAGATATGCCGAATATTCTATTAAGGGATATTAGACAATCAAATATTGTGTTAGTTATAATTTAGAATTATTATAATTTGTGCAGATCTGTGCACCTGTCATTCCTTTAATAGATGAAGAATTATAAGATTTTTGTATGTATATATATGGTACTCTACTCTTTGAAATAATATATCATAATTATTCTTTAAGTCTTTTATTAAACATGTTCTAAGACGTCGCCCCCTATCTAGCCATCGTTTAAGTCAATAAAAATATTAAATTTGGCACTTAAAATTAGGCTTTTTTGGACCTTTATGGCCTCCATGGTGGGGGTAGCCAACATCAAATTCGAATTAGACGTCAAGGTGGGGTAGTCGCCATCTCAATGAAACAAATATATTCAGTTTGGCACTGAAAAAGAGGTTTTTTCGAACCTCTATGGCGTCCGGTGTAGGGATAGCCGACGTCTAATTCAAATTAGATGTCGTGGTAGGGGTAGTCGTAGTCTAAAGGTAATAAAACAGTGACTTTTCAACATCATTTGACGTTAGACCCTTGGTAGCTGCGTCTATAACTATATTTGACGTCCAAAGACTCCTTTTCCGACGCCTATAACTGTGTTTTATTTATATAATTATCATTGGTCATTTTCTACGTTAACTTTTCTTTCATTAGATGTTAAACGGTTATACACTATTTCTGAACTAGTGATACGAAATAAAAAATATATAAATTTATATTAAAAAGTTTTACAAATTAATTTATAACTGGTCTTATTTAATGAAGAAAGTAAGTTTAAATTCTTAGACATTTTAAAAATATTTATAAATAATTTATCTACTTATATCCATGATTAAAATATCATGATTCAATGGGAAAGATTCCGTTGAATGATTTTATTTAATTTATTTCGTTTTCATATTCAGCCTTAAAGACCTGAGTTAAATGCATCTATCATAAAAGTTTGCATCGAATATAAAGAAATTAGGAAAATAAAATTGGCAATGTAATTAAAATAATAATAAAAATAGCTAAAATGTGAGTTTTAGGTCAATGTCTGTGAATGGGAACACAGTGCCAGATCTCGTCTATCACAATTCCCGCACGTGATCGTTTTATCGATGTTTCACGTTTGTCGTTTTCGCTTAAAAAAATAATAATTGTTTTAAATTAATTTAAAATCAGTTCAAACTATTTTTATAATTTTTTTCTCTAGGGTCCTGTTATGTCCGCAGACAGAAGAGACTAATGTAAGATTGACAAAAAATTAAACAAAACACATGTAAAACGAGAAAAAATAAACATAAAAAATCCTTTTGAATTTTTAACAGATAAGATTTTATTTTTTTTGTTTATAAATAAGGTATATAGTTAATTATGGATACTTAATGTTTTATTAATGTTTATGTTTTTAAATGATGAATTAAAACAATAAAATAATTTAAAATTTAACAACTTGTAAAGTAATTTATTTTAATATATTATCATTTAAAAATAATCACTTTGATCACATTTTCAAAAGTTTAACATTTTTACATTAAATTATTTTTAACATTTTATTTCACAAATGTTTTTCTAAATATACTAGTATACTGTTCAAAATATTCTATTGCATCAATTAAATTTATAATAATTTTTTTATTTATCTTTTTCAATTCAAATATGTTTTTTCATTATTTTTTATTTTGTTTTTCACTTTCTCCTCTGTTCAATTAAGTGTTTAAGATAATACAGTTCAGGATTGATAACTCTGTTATTTTTCTTAAAAAACATGTAAGCGGTTGGCAAAGCGATATACTTTTTTTTTTCTTTTTTTAAGATCGAAGACTAAATAAAAAGAATAACATGAAATTCTTCCTTTTACTTTTTTTTTCAAATAAATAGTGCTAATATCAAAAAAATATTTATTAGTATATGCAAAAAAGTATTTATTAATATCTTATTATGGTAATTTTGAACACACATACAAACATCTCTTAATTATAAATTAACAAGAGTATTAAAAAATATATCATAACATTACTTTTATAATTTTCCTTGACCGTTACATTCAACTAGCATTAACTAACTTGTTTACATTGGAATTAAAAGGATTTGGATGGATATTAAAAGCGGGTTTTATACTAATATGAAAGAATATTAAACCCTATTGAAGAATTTGATGACGTGCTTATGGATTACCGACTCAACAGTGAAGAATGTAGGCGAGATAGAAAAGCTGCGGAAAAGCACGTTTTGAATAATTTGGGTCCCACGAGTAAACAAAGGAAAAGACGAATAAATAGGAAATATATGTAGAATTAAAAAAAAGCACGTGGAGTTAGGATTCACATTATCAATGAGTCCATTAAAAATCGAGATCTTAAGCTTATGGCTGTGGCCATTCCAACATTACACCCTCTATTCCATTCAACCAACCACTCAACCCATTTTTGTCTTCTTACAATTAATTCTCTTTCAAGTTTATTTGAATATTGAAAAAATAGGTTATGCATCTAAGTATTTTTTTTATATTATAATCATTGAATTATAAAATTGTATTAAAAAAATTTAAATGTAGGTCTAAATTTTATATATATTAAGTAAAATTGAAAAAATAAAACATCATATAAAGATGGAGACTCAAACTTATGGTTTGAATCAATTTTTTATGTCGTTGAATTAAATTTTTATTGGTGGTGTTTTTCTAGTAACATCTTTCCTCAATAGACTTTATCGATAATATGCAGGATAACTCTTTTTTTTCATTTGTACAATCATCTTATTAAAAGTTTGTAAATAATATGTAGGATTGTTTCGGTTTGTAGGGTTGATATAAAGTCTTCTAGCTCAAATCGTCATCGAACTCTTAGCTCAGGTCATAAGATGATTCTTAAATCTTCGTACACCATTCGGTTTACTTGGATGTTACTTGTAGAAAGTATTTTAATGCTCAAGTTAGTGTTTGTCTGAATAATTCTACAATAAATGTGTAGTAAAAAGTAAGTAATTACATGAATATCAAGCCTCTATTTATAGACTTTTGTAATGAATTTCTAATTAGGACGGACTCAATTACAACTCATTTACTAGTAATCTTATTCTTAACCTAATTGGTCTTAATAGTTAACCTTATTTGTGATTCATGATTGATACAGTAATTTTTTTATTTGTATAATCGTCTTATTAAATATTTGTGACAAGATGATTTTTGAATAGTTGGCCGTGTGACAAAATTACAAAATTATATTACTATTGTTTTAAACGTGAGTTTGTTTTTAGTTCAAATGTTTTATTCTAGTATATGAAGAAATACACTGGAATTTATTTATTGTTTATGCATTTTAGTTTATTTTGATAACATTTAGCTTTTCTAGACTAAAAAGAATAATTTTAGTTAGAGAAAAACTTATTATATATAGTTCTATAATTATTGTTTGTACCGTTCTCCATTTCAGACTAAAGTTTCGTCTTCATTGTCTTCATAATAGATGTAATGCTTTGATGCAATATCATTTCTCATTACTTATGCACAAATCTAATTTTAATTGGAAAATAACACTTTATAAGTTATATATATATATATATTAATCTTGGATAACAAAATTACAGGTAAGATTGAAGCACCTAGACATGTTTGGGTTGATGGTTGCAACGAAACAGCATACGAAAGGCACATATTCGGACACATCCATTTGAGTTTATCAACTTTAAGCATCATCTCAATCATAATCTTTGCTTTTCTCTTTAGTAATAATCTGATTATGAAACCACTAATTTCATTGATACTGATGCCAAAAGCAAGATATGGTGATGCTAATCTCACCTTTTCAAAGTCCTTAGTTTAATCATTCTTGATGCATGCATCTCTGACACTCCTTTCACGCGTTATTATAATTCATTTTCTAAATTCACTTTTATGATCTGAAATATTTTGTTTTCCATATTTACATTGCTTTTTCTTCTGTTCATTATAGTTGTTAAATAGAGATAAATGTTCACTTTTTTTCTTCATTGTGTACACGCAAATAAAATCACGATTTGACTTAGAATAAAAAACACGTTTGGAATTTTCTGTACATGATAACAAACAAAGCATAATGCTTTTAACATACGGAATGTACATTGAAATTTGACTGTACTTCTTGCAAAAACCAAATTTCATCTCCAAATAAATGGACACCGGGTTAGGACAAATCAATCCACAACTTTTAGATTCAATTTAGTTTGATAATAGTTTTTTTTTTTATTAAATTTATGATAACAATATTAATAATATGCAATATATAATTACGTCAAATTATATAAATAATTTATTTTAATTTGATTCAATAAAAAAGTAAAAAGTACTATGATCTATATTTATTAATCTTTAAACTTTTTTATCAATTAAATATTTAATAATTTGACGAAGTATCTAACCGAAGCGCAAATTTGAAAAAATTCCAATATTACTTAGATTTAAGTATTTGTTTAAAATGTAAAATCAAACATATTATAAAATATAATAAAAACATGGTTCCTAATCTATAACACATTTAAATTAAATTAATTTTATTTTAAATTATTTTATTTTCAAATATTGTATATAATAATACAATTCAAATTTATAACTTTTTTAGTTTATATAATATTTTAATTACCATTTACTGTAAACTATTATTTAAATATTAAATAATGGTTGATAATTTTAAAATATAAATACTATGATTCTTTTAGTCGACTTGATCCTTGACGTTATTTTTTGGTCAAAATTGTTAAGATCTTTTTTTTTTCAATTGATGTTAATAAAGGATTTTTTTTTTGTCAATTGTGTATGATTGAGTTTGTATTACGTGATATCAATTACAATCATTTAAACTAATTTTCATCTGAATTATTTTTATGATGTCGTTGATGGACCTTTTTTAATCAATGGTAATTGCAAACTCTCCTTACCAATTGACAAAAGAACAATCATAGGTAATATTAATCAAAATCTTTTTCAATTAGGAAAAAAAATCTTAACTAGCAATAGATAAAGGATTACATTAGTGTCTTTGATAAAAAAAATCATAATAAATATTGAAAAAATAACAACACAAACATCAATTTACATCAGTCAAAAAGTAGTGTTCTTGATATTAACCGAAAAATATAACTAGTATCAAGTTATAAATAACAAAAAAAAAATAAAAGAATTATTGTAAGAATGTGAATAAAAAACAATAGCTTCTATCAACAACAATAAAAACCCTTAAATCTTAAATCCTAAATCCAACATTAGTAAGAAAAATTGTAATTAACATCGATTGATAAAATTGATACTAATTGAAGAAAACTTTGATTGACATAAACTAATCTCATTTCCATAAATTAAAGAAACAAAAAACGCTCTTAATAATATTGACAGAAAACTTGATTTATTGTTGGTTGAAAAATAACTCTTACCTATACCAACAAGATAAAATAATCTTAATATTGTCGACTAAAAAGTAAACATACTCAAATAAGTTTGAAAAAAACTTTCCTCAACATCTTTGTTAAGCTAATAAAATTAAAATTAGAATTTTGATTAGAAAAAATACGAATGCAAGATTTTTTTTTCTTTTGAGGTAAAATTTTGATGTATCCAATTTTAAACTATTTAATTGCCTATAAAATTTTAAAAATTGACTTTTTTAAACGGTTTACTCAATCAACATATTTTGTCAAACACGTATTTTAAATTCTTTATGACAGAGGATAATAACGACTATCAATTTGTATTATTTATAATTAATTAATAAATAAATTTATTTTTAATCCCCATAGTTTTAATATGATGTTTTAATTTTGCAGTTTTGTTTGAAAAAACAAAATTGGTTGTATATATTTGGTTCGATATTTTTAAAAACTTAGTAGTTCTTCATTACTTAGCTATTATATTAATGCTACGAATGGTATTTTCAATACAATAGTGGCAATATAATTAAAATTTAAATATAAAGTTGTTAACTAGTTTAGTTTTGATTTGAGAAATCAAAGAATGAAAAGTAGTTTGTCTTCCTACACAAAGCATGTAATATTTTGGTTAGTTTTTTAATTCGCTTTGACCAATGAGTCAATTTGTTTATTTCGTCTAAAATTATATGAATTTTAAAATATAAGATAAATAATTAACTTAACCATTAATTTTTTAAGACGCTGTGAATTTAATTTTCTTTTAACATATTTATTTTTATATCAAAATACGTAAAAGTAATACGAGATTGTAACACCTTATTTAAATTGATATTCTAGTTGGTGGACTAATATAGTACCTTTATATAATATATTTTATAGAATTCTGAAACCTAAATTCCGAGAAAAATAATTAGAAGACTTTAGAAAGTTAAACAATTACTTATTTATCTTTAAGCAATTTTATCTAAGGTCAAATATGTTTTCATCTCTAAATTTTGTGACAAAAATCGAAATTTTAATACATTTTGATTTCAAAACTTGAAAAAATAATAAGTATAGTCATTTTAATTTAATTACATTAGTTTCTTTCATGTGTCAAATACGTTTGTCAAGTAAAAATAAGTAAAAATAATTGGATTAAAAAAATTATATCCATTCAATTTTAAAGTTTTGACTCTAAAATATATAAAATTTTATAAATGAGTTTTAATTTCACATCAAAGTTTAGAAGTTAAAAACATATTTAATCTTTTATGTTTCTATAGATTGAAGATAAAATAATTAAATTATAGGTTTAAACCCTCCCTTGGTCCTCAAGTTTGTATGGAAATCTCAGTTTGGTCATCATCTTTTTTTCTGTCTTAATTGGATCATTTTTTTTGTAAAAATGAGCACATTGTACCATAACCGTTAAGTGGTGTGAGACGGCGTTAAATTGATGTGAGCTGGATTTTTTCATTTACTGACGTGACATTGTGCACTAAAATTGAAAGGCCACGTGGTGATGTTTTGACTAAAATTTCGATGTTTTGTACACTAACAAAATAAAAAATTTAACTTTTATATTTATTTATAAACTTTCTATTATTTATCTATTTAAAGTTATTATACCCTAGCTATATTTATCTCTTATAAATATCTTATTATTAAATGTGTACAACTATTTTGTTATAACAATATATTTTTAAGAATTAATTTAATAATAAATAAGAAACTATTTTCAAATTAAATTATAATATTATGATTAATATTAAAATTTTTTAACGTATTGAAAAATTAAGATTTTCATTTTTAAACCTAAATTAGCATTGAAGATTAAATTAGTCATCTATCTACAAACAAATTAAAAAGAGAGAAAAAGACTATAACCCCTTTTGGAAATTTCCAGTAAATAACCTTGTTATACTGTCAACAAGATACTCAACAAAATATCTAATATGGACTAATATAAAAATAGTCATTTATTTATGTCTAACAACAAAATAATATATGTAAAAAAATTTATAGTTACATCTTTATAAATAAGTGGAGGAGATTTAAAAGAGATTTTTCATTGAACCACGTAAAATAAATACTTTACATAAGATGTTAAGATAAAAGTGGCAAAAATGAGTTGAGTTGGGCTTGACGGATCAAAATTGGAGGCAGTCGAGTCTGATCATTGGTAATTTTTTAATTAAAAATTAAAATAAAAGATAATTAAAAAAATTAAATTTTTATATTATATTTTTTAATAGTGTAAATATATATTAATATTGTAAATTATATTATTAATATTTACAAATTAAGTAATTATTAATATTAATGAAATTTTTTTAACATGTAATAATTATTTAAATTTATTTAATTAAAAATATTAACAATTAAAAGTTTAGAAAATATTTTATATGATTAAATATGTTTTTAATATTCATTTATATATATAAATAAAAAATGAAAAACAAAATATTTAAAAAATAAAAAACAAAATATTTAAAAAATTGAAAAAAAAATAATGGGTCAGCTCGGTCTACCTGTTAACTAATATTGTACGGACATTTCTTCTTTGGGGGCTAAAATATCTTTGCTGCCATAGTACATTTTGAAGGATATTTATTAATTAAAGTTATGTTTACACTATTAAAGGTCAAATGTCTTCTTGTTTTTCTTCACAATTTACGTGCTAAGCCATTTTATGCTGGCAAATGATCTAAAGAAGTTTTTAAACTCATGTGAAGATAATCTAAAAATATTGGCTCTTATACCGTGATTTATTTGCAATCGTTCTTACTCAATAATCACTCAGAAGCTATTTTATTGATTGATAAAATTGCAGTTTATGTAGA
Source organism: Vigna umbellata (assembly GCF_029865625.1). NCBI lineage: Eukaryota > Viridiplantae > Streptophyta > Magnoliopsida > Fabales > Fabaceae > Vigna > Vigna umbellata. The sequence continues at coordinate 76,601,070 of NC_142165.1, read as the reverse complement.
ACATACATCAAAAATCAGTAGAGTCAACATTAATAAACAAAAAAGGACACTTTAGGAGGTTTCACATGTTCCAAATCAGCCGCCTTTATCCAAAACAGTAAATTTCTTAAATATGAGAATCAAAAGGCATAGAATGGGTCAGCCAAGAGCCGTGATCTGGTAGAAATAACGTAAAAAGTAAAATATTTTGTTTTTAGTTAAATATATTTTTAATTCTTATAAAATAAAATTAGTCTTAAATTTGATATATTTTTATTTTTAAATTATAGAAATATATAAATATAATTTTTAATTCAACTATATTAAATCTTTTTATGTGTTAATTACTATTTTAAATTAGTATTTACTTTTTGACACATACTAATTTAAATATCAGTTTAAAACATTATTTAGTATGTAAAATTTAATATTATTAAATTAAAATATTATATCAATTTAATTTTCAAAGATGGACACCAAATATATCAAAATTTAAAATATAAATAAATTTTAATTTTTCATCTAAATTTAAAAATTACAGATATATTTTACTTTTTATTTTTTTAGGATAAAGGTAAATCAATGAAATTCCAGCTTTTCTTTTTGTTTTGTTCAATTACTCCTCAAATACCCAAATGGTCAATTTCACAAATATCAAAGATTATTATAACTTGAAAATATGTTTAACAGCTGGCGATAAGCGAGATTAAGCGGATAATACGAATTGAAAATGTGGGCCCGGGTCATTCAGATCCGAAAGTGTGGTGTGGGTTACACCCACAGGATTGGATATTAATGCGGTCCACGACCATAGAAAACCGTAGAAGGGAGCATGTGAGAGCTCGCCACGTAAGTAAAGCAGTCAAATCAAGCGTCAGAAACCGACACGTGTGTGACCGAGCGAGAGATTAGTGTTACGGGTATGGAGGCATTTCGTCACGCGCTTTTCTACTGTTACCGCACCAAATGACAATAAAAGTAATTAATAATTTGATACAACGTCACCCATGAGTCATGTGGCGCGTGTGAACTGATCATTATTTAATGCGTTACTTCGTGCTCTTCGCTCTAAGCTTTGGACCAAGTCTTTCTTTCTTCATACAAATATCATACTTTCGAGATAACATTTAATCGTTAATATTTATTTTCTTTTATGATATGAAACAAGCATCAAATTAACATTTTAATCAGTGGTAATAAAATTAAAATTAATTTAGTAGAATAATTGCATGAGTTAATATCTAGTTAATTAATTAATTAATTTATTTATTAGTGAGGAGAGAGTGGAAGCTGGACCCGTGTGAGAAGAGAGTAGAAAAGCCAGGAATGTGGGACTGCACTTTCCTAATGTGTGGTCGGCTCCGTTTAAAATAAGCGGCGTAAGTAAACACTGATATTATGATGATATCATCGTAGACAACCGCCGTTACCGTCACCATTGTTATCCGTACCGGTCTTCGGTCTTACCCAAACACTTGCTTCTTTCTCTATATAAAACGTTCAGACACCCTCCTCAACTTCATCCAAACCAAAAAACACACACAACAACACACAGTCGTTAATAAAACATCAACATCATCATCATCGAAGCTGCACAAATTCCCAACACTCAACAAAGCTCAATTTAGATTATCCTTTTTCGGTAATTTCTTTAACATTCCTCAGAGAAGTGGTTTTGTTCTGTTTCTAAAATGAGCATACCCATCCCCTTGTATGTGTACGTTTCTGTTTTCCCTCTCTTACCGTTCACGAATGTTTGAATTCAATACAACGTGGGTGGTTCTCTGGAATAAGCATGTAGATGTATCTGATTTTATTTTTTAATTTTCTCTATCTTAAAAAAAAATACCAAATAATTCGGGTTTCAGCATTTGATTGTTTCTGGTCATGATTTCAGCGTCTTGCTTCTTCTTTAATTGGTTTGCTTTCTTTTTTTAATGAAAAGATTACGTTATGGATTTTAACTACAATTTCATTGATATTAAACTATTTTTTTTTTAGTTATTGAAGTTTTGGTTTGGATAGTGATGGGAGAGGTTTGAATTAGGAGAATGATTCCTGGGTTTGGAACAATTTCTTTTGCTGTCAGGTGGAAACTATTTTATTTTTTATGTTGTATCCATATGAAACCTACCTGCCAACGGAAGTTGGAGCAAATAACAGTTGTGAAAGAACAAATACAGATGATATTATTAATTCGTAGAGGTTTGCTTCGATTTTCATGATTTGGGTATGTAATCAACAGAGAATTTTCACTTGCTGTTTGGTATCTAATAAGAAGCAACCTTTTTATTAATCACATGGGAGGGCTGTTGAAGTTGCTTTCTTTGGAATTTTTAATAAATTTGTGACATTGTACGATTCCCAGTTCAGATGTTTTACTAGTTGAACATTTTAAATACCAACAAGCTTAAACCTCTTGTTTTTGTTTTTCAGTGTCGTTGTATGTTCGTGTATGATCATTTTTCTTTTTCCTGTATGCATCACTGTAAACCCAACCACACTCTACTTAGCCATTCCAGGCTTCGATTACCTCTAGTGGTGGCAAAAGAGTTATGAATTTAATTTTTCACACTTCATCAACATAAGTTTTCTAGTGTTCGATCGCTTTCTTTATTTCTTGTGTGAGCAGTTGTTATCTTCTCTACAAATTGCAGTTGCACTAGATTAGTGGTACAATGAACTTGTGATTTAGCTATTATTATACTTATTAGTACCTGTCTATGTTGTCCTTGCAGGCTCATACTCTTATATTGAAACTGTTGGGGTTCAAGTGTGAAGCAAAGTGTTGAGAAGCTTGCAGAGGGTGGTGTTTTTCTGATTTGCTACTCAGATTAATAAATCCCCCCGTCACATAAATCAGCTGATGCCATCTTAGGATGGACTCACAACAGCTTTTCAGTTTTGGTGTTGCAAGTGCAGGATTACCTTACGTGCCATCTTTTCCCACTGTTCCATCCCTACCCAACAGGCTGCTTGGATCCTTGAAATATGACATTGGCAACTCACCTAATTCACCATTTTCCACTTATTTTGATTCTGACACCCTTTCTGCATTGAGTGACGGCCAAGAGCAATACAGCCCCGGAGAAATCCTCTCGGGTGTCAGCTCCTCTTGTAACTCTTCACTGGAAACCAACCAATATATGTATAAATCAATCTCTTCTGTAGACTTCATAGACAATTTCCCACTATATTCTGCTTGGAACTCTCTTCCACAGAATGTGAATAGTAATCAGAAAATCCAACACGCTTTGCTAGAGCTAGAAACTGCTCTGATGGCCCCCGATGATGATCAAGTTACCACTCCAAATACATTGGCCGGGAGCAGCAGACCAATGGCATCTGGCCACAGATACAAGCCCTGGAGGCATGAGAACGATGGATCACAATATGCTCAGCCATCATATGTTCCCAGCAGTAGGCTATCAAGTGAAGTTGTGCATGTAGAGAAACGCCAAAAGTTGACGGAGGAACCATCACTACAAGCTTTCCCACCAAACGATCTGAAGCAACTGCTGATTGCATGTGCCAAAGCCCTTCATGAAAACAACATCAAAGATTTTGATCAATTGGTAGGAAAGGCTAGAGATGCTGTGTCGATCAACGGGGAGCCAATCCAGCGGCTTGGCGCTTACATGGTAGAAGGGCTTGTTGCAAGGAAGGAAGCATCAGGAAAGAGCATCTATCATGCCCTTAGGTGCAGAGAGCCTGAAGGTGAAGAATTACTCTCTTACATGCAACTGCTGTTTGAGATTTGCCCCTACTTAAAATTTGGTTACATGGCTGCCAATGGAGCCATTGCGGAAGCCTGCAGAAACGAGGATCGCATACACATCATAGACTTCCAAATTGCTCAAGGATCTCAGTGGATGACACTTCTTCAAGCCCTTGCAGCAAGACCTGGTGGTGCTCCACATGTTCGGATAACGGGGATTGATGATCCTGTTTCTAGATATGCACGTGGCGGCGACGGATTAGATATTGTTGGTAAAAGGTTGGGCTTGATGTCTGAGAAATTTGGCATCCCAGTTGAGTTTCATGGAGTGCCTGTTTTTAGTGAAGAAGTGACAAGGGAAATGCTAGATATCAGGCCTGGAGAGGCCTTGGCAGTGAACTTCCCCTTGCAGCTCCATCACACAGCTGATGAGAGTGTTCATGTGAGTAACCCAAGGGATGGACTATTGAGGTTGGTGAAGTCACTTTCTCCCAAGGTGACCACACTGGTGGAGCAGGAATCAAACACCAACACAACCCCTTTCTTCAACAGGTTTATCGAAACCTTGGATTACTACTTGGCAATCTTCGAGTCTATTGATGCCAGCCTACTCCCAAGAGAAAGCAAGGAGCGGATCAATGTGGAGCAACATTGTCTGGCCAGGGATATAGTGAATATTATTGCTTGTGAAGGCAAGGAAAGGGTTGAGAGACATGAACTATTGGGGAAGTGGAAATCCAGGTTAACAATGGCTGGATTCACTCAGTCTCCTTTGAGCTCTTATGTGAATTCTGTCATAGGAATCCTTCTCAAGTGCTATTCAGAACATTATACTCTGTTGGAGAAGGATGGAGCCATGTTGTTGGGGTGGAAGGATAGAAATTTGATATCAGCTTCTGCCTGGCATTGCTGAAACATGGCTGAAACATAGATAGGAAATACTGTCTAGTAGTAATGGTAGTACAAGTATCATGATGATGGAAGCCACATGGTGCTTGGAGGGATAAAGTTTAAGGTTTATGTTCACTGTTAGTGCTATGAATTTCATCATTCTTCTATAGGACTTTGCCGTACCTTAACATTTGTCCATAAAGAGAGACCTAGTATATTCATTCTTTTATAAGATTTCAAGTGTTTCAGATGTTTTTCTTCTTTAGATATTTTGAACTTGTGCCTGAGTTTGAATTACTAATTATAGGAATCTCAAATTTTGAACAGCGTATAGCTTCGTATATTTAGGAATGAAAATAAATAAATTCGTACCTATGAGGATAAAGATACAAATATTTAGTGGATAAAGATAAAAATATTTACTTATTCACTTATTCATTTGTTAATAGAATTTGGTGATGGAACGGGGTATTATAATATTCGATTAAAGAATATTCACTTAATTTTATTTAAATATTTTTTTAAAGTTTGAGTAATCAAAATAAAATTATTAATTAAATAATAATGAAAGATGATTTAAAATTTATTTTAATATATTTTTAATTTTGTTTAGATTCTAATAAATTAAAGTTGTTTAATAAAAAACAATTTTTAAAAATTTATATTTTAGTGTAATTCATTTAAATTTATTTGTGTTAATATTTATTGAATGATTTAATTTATATTGTATTTAAAAATTATTTTTTATCTAAATTTATATTTTAAAAATTATTTTTAAATAATTTAACTTCAAATTTTGAAAAATAAAAAATAAATTATATACATATATAAAAAAGTTACAAATATATATATATATTTCGAGTATTTTAACGAGTAAGAAAATGACAAATAAATATTTCTAGAAAGAGCCGGCACTATCATACCAAATCTACAAGTTGTCATCTTTACACATATTTTTTGGGTTCCTTCTTATCTTGAAAGATAAAATTGCCAGCATAACTAATTAAGATTACGTGGTTTCCCTCATCAACTAGATGATACTTTTGACAGATTTTACATTATGCGTTATGATATATATATATATATATATATATATATATATATATATATATATATATATAATATATATATATATATATATATATATATATAGAGAGAGGAGAGAGAGAGAGAGAGAGAGAGAGAGAGAGAGAGAGAGAGAGAGAGAGAGAGAGAGAGAGAGAGAGAGAGAGAGAGAGAGAGAGAGAGGAGAGAGAGAGAGAGAGAGAGAGAGAGAGAGAGAGAGAGAGAGAGAGAGAGAGAGAGAGAGAGAGAGAGAGAGAGAGAGAGAGAGAGAGAGAGAGAGAGAGAGAGAGAGAGAGAGAGAGAGAGAGAGAGAGAGAGAGAGAGAGAGAGAGAGAGAGAGAGAGAGAGAGAGAGAGAGAGAGAGAGAGAGAGAGAGAGAGAGAGAGAGAGAGAGAGAGAGAGAGAGAGAGAGAGAGAGTTTTTCTAAAAAAAGAGTTTTTATTTTTTTAATATTTTATCTTATTCCATTATTTTTAAATTTAATTTTAATATATTTTACAATAATTATAAATAGTTAAAATAATTTTGATATAGAAATTTAATTTATATGAAATATAATTTAAAATTATGAATTTTGTTTTAAAGTATAATTTATATAATCAAAATTATTTTATTGTAAGAGGTTTTAATTAAACAAAAATAATTTTCTTTTGTCCAGTGTAAAAGCTAAAATGCTAGTTTTGTTGAAACAAGAATTTAATTTTTAATAAGGGAATAATTAGGATGATACATTCTCTATTCAAACATCGAAACACTTTTTTTTTTTAATTTTACATGATAAAGTCCTAGATTTAAAAAAAATGAAAAAATATATGTTAGTACTAATTGTTTTAAATGTCTAAATAAAAGTCTAAATTTTTTTAACATTAAATATTTTAAATCTCAAAATATAAGAGCCTCATATTAAATGTGGTATTTAAATAATGGTATTAAGTTATTTTTAAAGTGTTTTAAATATTGGTACTAAGTTATTTTAATAAAAAATAAAAATAGAATTTTCTATTAAAAGTTTCATTATCTAAAACGTATAGTCTTTCCAAAACTCAATCTTTTAAGAACTTTTTCTCTTCAGTCTACAATTTCTAACCCTATATATATATATTATTTTCCTTTTAAGAAATGGTCTGTTTTTTAAAACGATTTTGATTTTGTTTTTTAATAATATCTATGATAAAATAAAATTTTGAATCCGAGTGGAGAAAATCAACGAGAGAGTTACTTTTGACAAATTGACTAACCCAATATCTTGTCTTATTGTCATAAATATTTTTTATGTATAACGTAGAATAATTATCTTAAAATATGAATTATTTAAAATTTTATTATTCATTAAAATTGTTTTTAAGAGTTTTCTTCTCCAGAATCGTTTTCAGAAATTTGCAGTGTTGGTAGTGATTTTTCTTAATATCTTTTCTCTTTCAATTAATTTTTTATTTTAATTTCTGAACCAAATTTAAATGATTTTTAATAGAAATATAAACAATATAAAATAATCTTGTATTACAACATAAATTATTTATAAAAAATATAAAATATAATTTATACACAGAAATATTTATTTAACATAAAAATTATATTATGCATTACATCGACTAAAATATAATTCTAAGCCCATAACACGTCTTATCATGGGTCTTTCAACCTGCACCCCATTTTTTCAACCTGCACCCGTTGTTTTTAATAACATTGGAATTAAATGGGCCCAAAATCCCCAACCCGTACCAGGCGTTCACATTATACTTCACCTTGTACTTCAAATAATTTTATTTTATATTTTCATTTTCCGAAAATAACCTTAAAAATGATATATATATTCTTTTATCAAATTTTAAAATTTAATAAAAGATTTTGTCGAACTTTGAAATTTGAATAATTTTTAAAAAACTTTAACGAATTTCGAAATTCGATGAAGTATTGAGAAATCATTCATTAAATTTCAAAATCTGAAGAAGAAATTTTTTTTCACTAAATTTCGAAATCTAATAAAACATAAAGGGTTAAATATGCTTTTCATCCCTCAACTATCAAGAGATTTTGGGTTTTGTCCCTCTTTCGAACTTTGCTTCACTTTGATCATTCTCCTTAAGGAAACAATAATATTTAGTCCTCCAAAATCAACAACATTAAATTTTCGGTGAATTGGCTGATGGTGTGCCACGTTGTTAGCCACGTTTCATGCCACGTTAGAAATTAAAACTCTGAAATTCAAGTGAAAATACCATGACTAACAACCCTCCTCCATCTCTTCACCTCGGCCTCCATCCCCAAGGCCAGTACCTCCACCCTGCCTTCCACCTCAGCCCCATCGCCCTCTACCGCCCTTCGCTGCCTTACCGGAAAACCTCTCATCCTCGTTCTCTCCGTTTACAACGGCCTAATGGGTCACACCCCTTAGCACACTATTATAAAAAACAACGTATAACGTCATGCGTTTAACGTCTAACCACTAAATAGCCAATGTTAAAAATGACTAGTGCCATTTTTGTAAATAAATGCAATTATTAAACGTCGTTTAAAATTGTAATTCGACGTAAAAGGATATAAAACGTCGAATGCCCCAACGTTAGACGTCAAAAGGTTTGTGAATTCAATACAAAATTGAGTGGAAAATTGAAAATTCATTAACTTTATCTTAGCGCGTGAAACCTTCTTCTCTTCTCAAACTTTTCTCAAACGAAGTTTGACGACCATCACATGTAATCTTTCTTTCATTTGATACAAATGCATTTTATTTATGATTTTCGTTTGTTTTGACCGATTATTTTCGTGTTTTTGTTCTTTATAGGTGCCTTCTGCTTTCTCTGTCATCGATGACGACACTTTATTACGACAAACTCACATTTCGAAGGTTAGTTTTCGTTTTCGTTGTGAAGAAGTTATTTGTTGAACTTGTTTTTGTTTTTTTTTGTTGAACTTATTTGTTGTTGTTTGATTGAACTTGTTTGTTGTTGTTGTTTGAACTTGTTTGTTGTTGGTTATTGTTGTTTGTTGCTGATACTACCTTCATAGTTCTTGCTTTATAAAATACCAAAAACTGAAATTTATTGTTTTTCTGCTTTTGAGGTCTCGTAGAATTGTAAAAAAGGATCATAATTAATTAAAAAAACCGATTAACATCGTATATTAACAAAATTCGATTTTAAGTTAATGTCGTATATTTAAAAAATTTGATGTTAATTTGACGTCAAATTTAAAAAATTCGACGTTAATTTGACTTCGAATTTAAAAATTCGACGTCAATTTAACATCTCCTAATATGACGTCGTTCACAAATTAGTCGTTAAAAGCACAAAATATTCGACGTTGTACGCGATTTTTTGTACTAGTGGCACCATCTCTGTTATCCTCACCTTCCTATCCAAAGGCAGAGAACTACATTACGGGAGACAGGTTTTGACTTAAATGGCACACCCTTACGGGAGACAAGTTTTGACTTCAATCTAATTGCAATTTCATTTTTATAAATTCACAAAAGATGAAAGTCAGAGAACTACATGCTGGTGATTTCTTCACTCAAGTCAAGACTGATTATATCATTCTGGTGATTTTTATAAACATTCTTAGGGTTCTACGATGTGATTTCTGGATTATGGTTTTGCAATTTCTGTGATTTTTGCAATCACAATTAGGGTTCTGCAATTTATGCAATCGCAATTAGGGTTTTTGCGATTTCTGAATTTCTCTGCTTCTTGGTTGCTTCTACTTTGTGATTTTGCTTTGTGATTTTGTGCTCTTTGTAGGTTTTGGCTCATGGAGGAGCCGGTTATCCTTTCTCGCAAGTTGCTTTTTCTATGTTGATGAGAAGAAGACGATGAAGTTGATTGAGCGTTAAACAAAAAGTTGTACACATGACATGAAACGTGGCATACTGTTAGCCAACTCACTAAAAATTTAACATTGTTGATTTTAGAGGACTAAATATTATAGTTTCTTTAAGGAGAAAGATCAAAATGAAACAAAATTCTAAAACACTTGATAATTGAGGGACGAAAAATTCAAAAACGCTTGATAATTGAGAGACGAAAAACATATTTAACCCAAACATTTTTGTGTAAAATTTTTTGAATTACAAAATATAATTTTAAAATTTTTAAAAATTTGAAAATACAAAATGAAATGATTGAAAATACAGCATAAAACCGCTTACACTAGTGATTCAGCAGCCTAGAAAACAAAATAAAGATAAAGGCAGATTGATGACAGCAATATAAAATGAATTTATGATTAGGACGCATCAAATTTTAATAAAAATATGATCTATTTAATAAAATGAATTTATGATTTGGATAAAAATTCAATGATTTATTTTTATGTATTAAAATTTTAATTGAAAATATGATCTATTTAATAAAAATTAAATCTGATTCATGTATTTTTTTTCATAAATATTAAATGTATTCATAAAATTAATATTGTAATTAAAAAAAAAAACAGTTTCAGAAATAATTTTCTTAGTAAATTTTAAAAATATTTTACTCTAAAATATTGGTTGAATTATTTTTATTTTTTAAGTATTGATAAAATAAACTATTATATTTTTAGAAATAGTAGAGAGATAATTAATTATCCATAAAGTTAAATAGATTGATTTATTATTATTAATTATTTATAGTTCATATATTTTAATGATTCACTTTATTTAATTTTATTCTTCGATCATTTTAAGATAATTTATCGAATGAGAGATCATATTCTTTTGTTTTCGTTTGTTTGAATATAGAAAATAGTTATGGAATCCTGTTCTAATAACATAAGAATACAACAAATAAAGAAAACAAAAGATTCGAAAATTAAGATAATATAATTAAGAGTGGAAAGGAAAGAAAAAAAAAATAAAGTGGAACTTATAAATCAATTATCCTGAAAAAAAAAATTGGTATGAAATACATTGTAGAAACTCAATGACTCACTCTTGATGTAACCAAGGAAATAAACTATAAAGTAATGAAAACATAAATGACAAAATAAGATGTTGATGTGGGTATTGGCCTTCATGTGCATGTAACAAAGCAAAACAACACTACTAAAAAATATTTATTACCTACAATTTTTTGTGCAAAAAATTATCTACAACTTGTAAGTTTTATTGTGATATATTTTCTGTAAAAGATATTCATATATTTTTTGGACAATAATTTTTTGCAAAAAATATCTACAATTTTTTTATGCAAAATTATTACAAAACATTGATATTAATATATGCAAATTTTGTCATATCTAATACTAAAAATAAAACTTATTTCCTCTGTATTTTTCTATCAATTTCTTTTATAGAAAACGTGATTTTTTGTATGAAAAATTTATTACAAGAAATACTTGTAGATTTTTTTATAATCAGCCTTTCAGAAAGTGATACATGCAGATTTTCTTGTATAAAAATAACCCAAAATAATTATTTATAAAATCACTAAAATCTATATTAATTAGACATTTTCTTATGAAAAATATTTTGCAACAAAAACTATTAAAAAATTTATATTATATTTTTTTAATAATTAAATGAACTATTTTTATAGAATTATTGAAAAAGGTTTAATTTTTATTGTAATTATTATTTTAAAAATATATAAAATAAATTTTAAATGTTTCTTGATGTTCACTTAGTCTGACTTCACTCAATCTTATCATTCTTTCCTTAGTTTTAGTTTCACTCTCACTTCCAATTTTGATTCTTACTGTCATTTTGGTTCTTGCTCATAGTCTCATTGTTGTTCTACTTATCATTGTTTCACTAAAAAGTATTGTGTCGCTTAAAGGTACAATTTCCTTTTAGTTTTTAGTGTAGATGTAGGTTCCAAATAGTTGAAGGTGAGAGTAGAGAACCTAAAGTCCAATCAATCTTTGATCTCAATTGCGACTAACGAGATGTTTAAGAAAAAATCATTTTGGCACTAATTTTAAGACTCAGGAAAAGTATTTACGTGCGATAAAATAAATAATAGATAGTAATAAATGTTAAAAGAGATCTTGGATAGAAGCCTTCTGTCGAAGGGTGAGGTCTTGGGTAGAAACGTGGAAAGTAGTATTAAATGCTAAGTAAAGAAAAAAGAAACGTGGTAGTTCAGATGGTAGTAGTTTGTGATGACTGGTAAAAGAAGCTGATCAAGGAAAGGAAGTAGTGAGAATCAATGTAAGGTGAATTGGGTGCAAAGGAAGTCTTCTAGAATAATGCCATTACTACGGTAGGAGTAGTGATGACACATGGTCAAGCATCTTGTGTATTTCGAATATAAGATATGACCAAAATATTTTGCACAGATTACTTTTCTATGCAAGTTTTTCTTAATTGACTTGAAATTTCGTAAGGTGATGTGATACAGGAGATGTGGTAGTACATTCTTTTAAGTATAATAATATTATATTTTAAGCAAACTTGGAAGGAGTGTATCAAACCTTGGTTCAGGCTACATAGGATCTCGACCAAGTTGTGTTAGATCTTGGAGTGAGTTGTATTAGACCTTGGATCGAGATGTATCTATTGTTGGTTATTGTAGCAAACCACCCTTAGATATATGAGGTGGCTTTATATAAGTTGATGCCTTGTGTGGAGACCATTTTGTGTGATGAACTGTTGTATAAAAACTGACATAATCACGAACAATATTTCCTGAGGCGTGTATATTCACTGTCCTTAAGGACTTATCCGCGATGTATTGCGCAAGTCCCCAGAATACAACAGGAACTTCTCAAATTTCTGAGGATCTCAAAACTAACAAGGATCTCTTAAAGAGAGAATAAAATAAACCTAGAAGGTTTTTAGGAGAAGAAGAAAAGAAAAAGAATGAAACTAAGAGAAGAGAGAATGAGAGAAAAATAATTCTGATGATGTGTTTTGGAGTGAGAGAAGTGCTCTATTTATAGAATTCATGGATCAGGCCCATGACCTAAAATATCTCTTAGAAAATTATTATTTTTAATAAAATAGAACGTTGGAAACAAAATATGAACGTTGCACATCAAAAGGAGACGTTGGCAGGGTGCATATAGGAAAAAATATCCAAGGCAAAGACTTGCGGTCCAAGCTCAAAACTTCCTCCGCAAATGATGGTACATATCTTTGCATATCTTGCAATATTATATTAATAAATAATAACAATCCCCCACATATTGTAAAAAGATAAGAAACAATGATTGAAAGAAAGAAAAGAAGAAAAGTCCTGGGTTTTATAAGATGTAATGCATCAGAGCTGGTATAGCAAGCTATATGAACCAGTCCTAGATCGAGAAACTTAACACACAATATAGTTGGTATAGCAAACTATATGAACCAAAGATACTTGAGTGTGTTAGAGGTTTATCAATCACAGTACAACCCCACAATCCTTGTTGTTGTCGTTGTGATGTGCTCACTAGGCCATGCGCGTGTCCGATATTCATGAGTGCTCTAGAGATCATGCCAAGATCTCATGCAAGAGACCCCACTTGACACTCATATAGGTGATTTCATCAAGTGTATGCTGCAAATCATACGCCACCCATAAGGGATATGAAGATCATTAAAAACTTTGTTTAATTACAAAGTTTAACCTCTCAATAATGCAGTCTCTAGCACTTTCACACACACCATAGGAATAAACATATTTGATTTAAAATCAAATTAGTGCTATCAGAACTAACAAGTGACTTGTTTTTACCATCACTTGTTTGTTTGCAAGTAGCTTGAGTCTCCCCCTCGATGTTTCTAAGATCATATTTCTTCCCAAGGGTTTTGTCAGAGGATCTACTATATTCCGTTCTGACTTCACATAGTCAATGGAAATAGTTCCACTCTTTAGTAGCTGCTTCACCAAATTGTGTCTCGATTGGATATGTCTATTCTTTCCATTGTAATTCTTGCTTTTTAGCTATAGCTATTGCCAATTTGCAATAACAGTGTATTGACACAGATGAGGTTGGTTTCATTCCTAGTGGAATGTTCGCTAAGAAGATTTTATACCATTCAGCCTCATTTCCAGCCATCTCAAGAGCAACAAACTCAGATTCCATTGTTGATCTTGCAATAATAGTTTGCCTGGCTGATCTCCATGTAATCGCACCACCCCCAAGTGTGAATACATAACCACTAGTGAATTTTGTCTCATTTTAATCACATATCCAGTTATCATCACTTTAACCTTCTAGTACAACGGGAAATCCTCTATATTCAATGGCATAATCAATTGAACCTCTTAAGTATCTCATAAGCCTGGAAAGTGCATCCCAATGTTTCTAATTTGGAAAGTGAGTGTACCTACTCAGTCTACGTACTGCATAAGAAATTTCAGGTCTAGAAAAGCTCATCAAGTGTAGTAAGCTCCTAATTATCTGGGCATTCTGAGGCTGAGATAATGATTCTCCTCCATTTTTCATTATTTTAGAGTTAGAATCATAAGGGGTACTCACGAGTTTGAAATCATAATACCCAAACTTCTTAAGAAGTTTCTCAATGTATTGTTCTTGGGATAGTAATATATTATCTCCCTTCCTTATGATTTTAACACCTAAAATTACATTGGCTTCACCCATGTCTTTCATTTCAAAGTTTGATCCTATAAACAATTTAGTTCTAGCAACAATTTCATTGTGTGTACCAAAATTTAACATGTCATCCACATACAAACATATAATGATACAATCACCATTTTCAAATTTAGAATACTATCAATATCATTATGTGAAAAGTCAAACTTTATTTTTTCGAGTAATTAAGTAAAATTACCTACACCCCCACAATTTTAAAATATTTAAGATTGGTAAACAAGAAAATACCTGGTTGTGCTTTTCTCTTTGTAGGTAAAATATACGAAAATTTACTCAAGTACCTCTTCTTCTTCGTCCTCATTCGCGGTCCTTATAAATGCGATCAGAAGCCATCGTTGCTGCGAGCACCTTGGCAGCCTCCGAAAGTTATGGGTTTTGCAAATACCGTCTGAGTTCTGAAAATAAAGTTTTGATCCTCCAGGATTAAGTTGTTGATGTCATCCATAAGTCCTTAAGATTGTTGTATAAAAGCTGACATAATCACGAACAATATTTCCTGAGGCGTGTAAATTCATTGTCCTTAAGGACTTATTCGCGATGTATTGCGCAAGTCCCAGAGGATAGAACAAGAACTTCTCAGAATTTCTGAGGATCTCAGAACTAGCAAGGATATCTTAAAGAGAGAATAAAATAAACCCAAAATATTTTTAGGAGAAGAAGAAAAGAAAAAGAATGAAACTAAGAGAAGAGAAAATGAGAGAAGAATAATTCTGATGATGTGTTTTGGAGTGAGGGAAGTGCTCTATTTATAGAGTTCATGGATCAGGCCCATGACCTAAAATATCTCTTAGAAAATTATTATTTTTAATAAAATAGAACGTTGGAAACGAAATATGAACATTGCACATCAAAAGGAGACGTTGGAAGCGTGCATATAGGAAAAAATATCCAAGGCAAAGATGTAAGGACCGTGCATTTAAAATAAAAAGTGGTGGGGGAGGTGTAATGACCGCACGTTCTCAGTGGGGGGCGGCAGTCATCATGCTTGGAAGCACCAGCCGCCCCAATATCAGAAGTGGGCTTTTATTTTATTTGCAAATGGGGAGCAGCACTCAGAGGTCCCTTTCTTTCATTCTGCACCGTCCAAGAGCACCATTTCTTCCTTCTTAAAGGTAAAAGCCATGGATTCAAAGGGATTTGGGGATTCTGAAATTCTGGAGGAGTGAGAGGCGTGCTGCAAGTTCTGGGAGAAGAGAAGGAGAGCTGGGCACTGTAGCAGAGAACTGGAACGACAGAGGAAGAACTCAGAGATTGATTCAAGGTTTCCAAGAAGTCTTCAAGAGGTAAGGGGAGCTAGATCTTTTCTGTAGATTGTAGAAATAATTGATGTATTTGAGGTTTGTGTTATTAAGAGATTTGATGAACTATTTGTGCTTTAGAGTGATCTTGTTCAGTATGAATCTGTATGAGTGAGGGTAGAATATTGTTGTTGAAACAAATCTGGGAAGAAAG
Source organism: Vigna umbellata (assembly GCF_029865625.1). Taxonomy (NCBI): domain Eukaryota; kingdom Viridiplantae; phylum Streptophyta; class Magnoliopsida; order Fabales; family Fabaceae; genus Vigna; species Vigna umbellata. Next base: position 76,585,445 of record NC_142165.1, on the reverse strand, counting down.
GGGATGAAAAATGGGGTTTCTGGGAAATCTGGAAATCTGCTGCGTTTCTGCAGAATTCTGCAGAACGAGCGTACGTCTTTGGTGCTCGACCAATAGTGGTCGGCCAAAATAGAACGAGCGTTCGCCCATATAGCGTTCGGCCTTAAAATGAAAATTTGCACGTTCGGTTTTGAGTGGATTAGTAAGCGTTCGGTCTTGTGTCCTCTAGTAACGAGCGTTCGCGTTCGTTCTTGGCTAGTTTTGGTGAGTGTTCGGCGATCGGTCTTTGTGTATGGGAACTGTAGTGTTTGATTGAATTTAGTATGATTAGGCTTAAATCTTGGGCGTTTGGTTTTGATGTTTTAGTAATTTAAGCGTTTGATCTAAATTTGATATTCTTTGTTTAAAGAGTTTGAACGTTCGTTTTGATGAATTAGTTAGCATAGCGTTCGATCTTAAATCTGATGTCTTATATTTAAATATTGAACGTTCGGTGTTGGTAAATTATTTATACTGAGGTAAGTATTCTTAGGTAGTTTGTAGTGTTCGGTCTTAGTGTATTTTTGATGGATAGCGTTCGATCTTGACCATATTCTATTAGGCTTCAATAGTGTTCGTTCAATTAATCTCAGGCTGCAATCTTAGCGTTCGTCCAAATGGTTTAAATGACGTTTGTCCAGATTGTTTAGATGATGTTCGTCCAAATGGTTTAGATGACGTTCGTCCAAGATTGTTTAGATGACGTTCGTCCAATTGTTTAAATGACGTTCGTTCAAGTGATGTTCGTCCTAGTATTCGGAAATGACGTTCGTCCCAATAGTGTTCAATCGGTTTTAGCGTTCGGCCTGTTGAATCTTATAGCGTTCGTCCAATTGGCAAAGTAGCGTTCGGCAATTGTGTTCGGTGAATAGTGTTCAATCGGTTTTAGCGTTCGGCCTGCGAATCTTATAGCGTTCGTTCAATTAGCATAGTAGCGTTCGGCCTGTTGGTAATAGCGTTCGTCCTAAGTTTTAATTTGAGCGTTCGGCGTGTGTTGGTGAAATAGCGTTCGGTCTGAGGAAATATAGCGTTCGTTCAATGCCGTTCGGAAGAAAACGTTCGTTCAAATAGTGTTATGAAAATATTGGGTTTTAAGTTCATTTCTCTTGAATTGAATTATGTGCAAAATGTTTGGAAAATATATACTGTAAATGGGATTTATGTGAATGTATGAAATACATTGGATTTAATGTGATATTATGGAGGTATCTGGTCATTCATAACTTGGGATAAGGTTTAACATAACAGTATAATTCATGGACGTAATTCCATGATCCTCAAGGAGAGGATACATGGTGGTGTTTTGGGGTTGTATAGAATGATTACATGGTAGCTCAGTTTTGGGGGTCATCCTGAATCTCCTATGGTCTTTCTTCTCATGTAGAGAGGATTGAACATGTGGTGAGGAGTAGCAGGAGGTCCTAGTCTTGGATGCTTCCATATGATCCAAGGTAAGTAATAACGGATTAAACTCGTGATTGTGGCCGGGCGGGAGTGCCCAAATGTTCCACCAGGCGGGAGTGCCTAATGTTCCACCAGGCGGTAGTGCCTAATGTTCCACCAGGCGGTAGTGCCTAATGTTCCACCAGGCGGGGGTGCCTAATGTTCCACCAGGCGGGAGTGCCTAATGTTCCACCAGGCGGTAGTGCCTAATGTTCCACAAGGCGGTAGTGCCAGGGCGGGAGTGCCCAAGTTTCATAAAGCCACTACGAGTGCAAGACCCGCCATAGCTCGGTAATCATTCTAGTCTGGACGAGTCGGGGTATAAAGTAACAAGTCTTGTGATGTCAGTTTACCATGTTTGGATGAATGTTTACATGTCATGGGAGTGTGTGAAATATGGATCAATAAGTATGCTTTAATTGTTCTTTTATATGAAGCTATGAATGATTGCATGAATTAACTGTGCTGTATGTATAACATGCTTTTTATATCTAGCTCACCCTTGCATTGTTTGTGTTGTGTGCTGTTTGGGTATGTTTCTTTGGCGATGATCATCCACTTGGATGGGAGCAGATGACGGAGAGGATACTTTGGAAGCAGCCCTTGATGGAGACGGAAGTGCTGCAGCTTAGATTAGCTAGTATTATTTCGAAATTCTTAATGTTTGGAAGAACTCGTGTGCGTTTTAAGTTTTAAATTCTCCGTGATTTTCATGGAGAAATTCTAATACTCTTGTTGTCAATTCCGTACTATTATGAGGATGACTGTAATCCTTAAATTACTCTTGACTGCTTTCCTATATTATGCATGATGACGTCTTTATTATATATGAATGATGTATATAATCGGGACGTTACATTTATGGTATCAGAGCAGTTTCTGTCCTTAGAGGATCCTGTAGGGTGTGTATGTGCGCTGCTTATGCTGTGTACTCTTAGTATTGTGTTGGACGGTTGTCCTTGTTTCCTTGGGTTGGACTAATGGTGTTTTTCTCTGTATGAGCAGAAAATGGCACCTAGACCACCACCACCTCCACCTTCTCAGCCTGAGCCTTCTGAGAACACCGTAAGATTGGAGGCTGTACTTGAGGCTATGCAACTTCAGAATGCTACTTGGTGCAACAAAACACCATCGCCCTTCAAAACTTAGAAGCTGCAAGAGTGTCAGCTGAAGACACTCAGAATTTCCTCAGGGAAATGCTGGTTAATGGAAGACCTACTCCTGATGTTTCTGCCCCTATTACCATTCAGTCAAGGAGTGGAGTTTGGAGAGTTTTCTCCAACATCATCCCGACAGGTTTTCTGGCAAATGCAGTTCGGATGAGGCCGATCATTGGTTCCAAGATATGGAGCGAATCTTTGAAGCCAAAGGGTGTCCGGATGAGAAGAAGCTGGCCTACACCCAATACTTGCTGACAGGAGAAGCTGGACATTGGTGGAAGAGTGTAAAGACCATCATGGAGGGGAACGGGACTCCTATCACTTGGGAGTTGTTCAGAACTAAATTTTACACTGAATACTTCCCAGATAGTGTCAGGTTTGCTAAGGAGGTAGAGTTTCTTGAGTTGACTCAAGGCAACAGATCGGTATCGGAGTATGCAAATCGTTTTAAACACCTGCTTCGCTTCAACACCATGTCAATAAATGAAGAATGGCAGTGTCGTAAGTTTGAGAATGGCTTGAGGAAGGATATCAAGTTACTGGTGAAAGGATTGCACATTAGAGAATTCTCCGCTTTGGTAGAGATGGCCCGTGATATGGAAAAGACTAAGGGAGAACCAGAGGGACTACAGAGACAACAGAACCAGCCAGTTAGGGTTGGGGGACCTATGATACCCCGGGGAGGCTCCAGTTCTAGAAAGACCCCTTTCTCTAGACCCTCTTACTCCGGGTCCAGGGGTTTTTCCTCTCAGTCATCGGGGCAATCCAGTTTTGCCAGTTCCGTTAGATGCTTCAAGTGTGGTGGACCACACCTCCAGATGTCCTGCCCTCAGTTAGAAGGGTATAGGAGGTGTAATATCTGCAGGCAAGAGGGACACTATGCCAGAGACTGTCCTACTACTAGGAGGGCAGGACCACAGCCACGCCAGGCTGGCAGACCTATTCAGAGGGGTGGACACAGACCTCAGGCAACCGGGAGAGTATATGCATTGACTGGGGCTGAGGCAACCAGTGCAGGTAATTTAATTGTCAGCAGTTGTTTGTTATTTGGAGCTTCATGTGTGACGTTGTTTGATTCGGGGGCGACACATTCTTTTGTGTCTAAGGCTTGTGTGGAGAGGCTTGGTTTAGTTGTCAGGGAGCTTCCGTGTGACCTGGTGGTGTCTACACCAGCAGCTGGGTTAGTCAGGACATCTAATGTATGCTCCAGATGTCCTATTGAGGTAGAGGGGCGCAGGTTCAGAGTGAACCTTATTTGCTTACCTCTGCAAGGGCTAGAGGTAATTCTGGGAATGGATTGGTTAGCAGCCAATCGTATTCTTTTAGATTGCAGTGGTAAGAAGTTAATATTTCCCGGAGAAGATGAAGTTATGTCGTTATCGCTCGGTGTATTGAGGCAGGATATCTTCGAGGGTGCCAGCTGTTTCCTAATCATGTTTCATATGGACGGGACTACTAATTTAAACTCTTTGTCGCTTGGGAACCAGAGTGTAGACCTTCTGGTTGTGAATGAATTCATGGATGTTTTCCCTGAAGAAGTTCCTGGTTTACCTCCTCCGCGAGAAGTAGAGTTCTCTATTGATCTGGTCTCAGGAGCAGGACCAGTATCCATAGCCCCTTATCGGATGGCTCCAGCTGAATTGACTGAGTTGAAGAAGCAGATTGAAGAGTTGTTAGAGAAACAGTTTATCCGGCCAAGTGCTTCGCCATGGGGTGCGCCAGTGTTGCTAGTAAAGAAGAAGGATGGTAGTTCGAGGTTGTGTGTTGACTATCGACAGCTGAATAAGTTGACGATCAAGAACAAGTATCCGTTGCCAAGGATTGATGATCTAATGGATCAACTACACGGAGCCACGGTATTCTCTAAGATTGATCTGAGGTCGGGTTATCATCAGATTTTGGTGAAAGAGGATGATGTGCAGAAGACGGCGTTCAGGTCTAGATATGGTCACTATGAGTATGTGGTTATGCCTTTTGGTGTGACTAATGCTCCAGCCATATTCATGGACTATATGAATCGAATTTTCAGACCCTTCTTAGATAAGTTCGTGGTGGTGTTTATTGATGACATACTTGTCTATTCTAAAACTCGGGAAGAACATGAAGATCACCTTAGGGCAGTACTTGAAGTGTTGAGAGAAAGAAGATTGTATGCCAAGCTGTCCAAGTGTGAGTTTTGGATGGAAGAAATTTCTTTTCTTGGGCATGTGATTTCAGCTAGAGGAATTGCTGTTGATCCCGCTAAGGTGCAAGCAGTACTTCAGTGGGAAAGACCTAAGACTGTCACAGAAATCAGGAGCTTTGTGGGTCTAGCGGGCTACTATCGTCGTTTTATTGAGAGCTTTTCCCGGATTGTGGCACCGTTAACAAAACTGACTAGGAAGGATCAACCTTTTGTTTGGACCGACCGTTGTGAGACTAGCTTCCAAGAGCTAAAGAGCAGATTGACCAGTGCACCAGTTTTGGTTATCCCTGACACAGGTAAACCTTTTGAGGTTTTTTGTGATGCCTCTCATCAAGGATTAGGGTGTGTACTGATGCAGGAGAAGAAGGTAGTGGCATATGCATCAAGGCAACTCAAGGTTCATGAGAAGAATTACCCCACTCATGACTTGGAGTTGGCAGCTGTGGTCTTTGCTTTGAAGATTTGGAAACACTATCTGTATGGCGCGCAATTTCAGGTGTTCAGTGATCATAAGAGCTTGAAATACCTCTTTGATCAGAAGGAGCTTAATATGAGGCAAAGGAGATGGATGGAGTTTCTTAAAGATTTTGATTTCGATCTCCTTTATCACCCTGGGAAGGCTAATGTGGTGGCAGATGCATTGAGCAGGAAGTCAGTGCATATTTCAGCCTTAATGGTCAGAGAGTTAGAGTTGGTGGAAAGCTTCAGAAATTTGAGGTTGCAGGTAGAATTTGGAGCTGACAGCATCAGATGCAGTAATTTGGTGGTGTCCAATGACTTGTTGAAGCGTGTTAAAGAAGAGCAGTCGAAGGATGTTGAGCTCCAAACGTCATCCAGTTTGATTGGGACTGAGCAAGGAAAAGATTTTGCTTTGGGGGCTGATGGTATCTTAAGATTCAAAGGTAGGGTCTGTATCCCTAGTAATTCAGAAATGAAGAGGTTAATCCTTGAGGAAGGTCATAAAAGCCGTTTTAGCATGCATCCTGGCATGACTAAAATGTATCAGGACCTCAAGGAGTCTTTTTGGTGGTCCGGTATGAAGAGAGATGTAGCTCAGTTCGTCGCTTCTTGTTTGACTTGTCAGGAAAGCGAAGGTAGAGCATCAGAGACCGGGAGGTTTATTACAGCCATTACAAATTCCAGAGTGGAAATGGGATAGCATCGCTATGGACTTTGTTACCCATTTGCCACGCACTATCCGAAGGCATGATGCAATATGGGTAATAGTGGACCGATTGACCAAGAGTGCTCACTTCTTGGCGATCGATTTGAGAATGTCTATGGCGAAGTTGGCGCAGCTGTATGTTAAGGAGATAGTAAGGTTGCATGGAGTGCCTTCGAGTATTGTATCGGATAGAGACCCGAGGTTCACGTCCAGATTTTGGCAAAACTCTTCAGAGTGAGATGGGAAGCAGACTTCAGATGAGCTCGGCGTATCATCCCCAAACAGATGGACAGTCTGAGCGGACGATCCAATCGCTTGAAGATTTGTTGAGGACTTGCATTTTGGATCACTTAGGGGTATGGGATGAGATATTACCACTGGTTGAGTTCACTTACAACAACAGCTATCAGGCTAGTATCGGCATGGCACCGTTCGAAGCGTTGTATGGGAGGCGCTGTAGAACACCTCTCTGTTGGTTTCAGGATGGAGAAGCAGTTTTGACGGGACCAGAGATAGTTCAGCAGACTACAGAGAAGGTGAAGCTGATACAAGAGAGGATGCGAGCATCTCAGAATCGGCAGAAGTCCTATGCTGATCGGAGACGCAAACCGTTAGAATTTGCAGTTGGGGATCATGTGTTCCTCCGAGTGACTCCTACTACAGGTGTAGGAAGAGCCATTCGTGCTAGGAAACTTTCTCCTAGATATCTTGGTCCTTATCAGATTCTTCGACGAGTAGGACCCGTAGCTTATGAGATAGCCTTGCCACCTCGGTTAGCTAACTTGCATCCAGTGTTCCATGTATCTCAATTGAGAAAATACATGTCTGATCCTTCTCATGTGCTTGAAGTTGACGATGTGCAAGTCAGAGAAGATTTGTCAATTGAAGTGCAACCAATAAGGATTGAGGAGAGTCAAAACAAGCAACTTAGAGGAAGAATTGTCCAACTTGTCAAAGTGATCTGGAACAGTGGAACAGGCGACTCTACTTGGGAGTTAGAGGACGAGATGAGAGAAGCTTACCCCCACTTATTCTGTTAAGCCTAATTTTCGAGGACGAAAATTTTTGTTGTTGGGGAGAATGTAAGGACCGTGCATTTAAAATAAAAAGTGGTGGGGGAGGTGTAATGACCGCACGTTCTCAGTGGGGGGCGGCAGTCATCATGCTTGGAAGCACCAGCCGCCCCAATATCAGAAGTGGGCTTTTATTTTATTTGCAAATGGGGAGCAGCACTCAGAGGTCCCTTTCTTTCATTCTGCACCGTCCAAGAGCACCATTTCTTCCTTCTTAAAGGTAAAAGCCATGGATTCAAAGGGATTTGGGGATTCTGAAATTCTGGAGGAGTGAGAGGCGTGCTGCAAGTTCTGGGAGAAGAGAAGGAGAGCTGGGCACTGTAGCAGAGAACTGGAACGACAGAGGAAGAACTCAGAGATTGATTCAAGGTTTCCAAAGAAGTCTTCAAGAGGTAAGGGGAGCTAGATCTTTTCTGTAGATTGTAGAAATAATTGATGTATTTGAGGTTTGTGTTATTAAGAGATTTGATGAACTATTTGTGCTTTAGAGTGATCTTGTTCAGTATGAATCTGTATGAGTGAGGGTAGAATATTGTTGTTGAAACAAATCTGGGAAGAAAGGGGATGAAAAATGGGGTTTCTGGGAAATCTGGAAATCTGCTGCGTTTCTGCAGAATTCTGCAGAACGAGCGTACGTCTTTGGTGCTCGACCAATAGTGGTCGGCCAAAATAGAACGAGCGTTCGCCCATATAGCGTTCGGCCTTAAAATGAAAATTTGCACGTTCGGTTTTGAGTGGATTAGTAAGCGTTCGGTCTTGTGTCCTCTAGTAACGAGCGTTCGCGTTCGTTCTTGGCTAGTTTTGGTGAGTGTTCGGCGATCGGTCTTTGTGTATGGGAACTGTAGTGTTTGATTGAATTTAGTATGATTAGGCTTAAATCTTGGGCGTTTGGTTTTGATGTTTTAGTAATTTAAGCGTTTGATCTAAATTTGATATTCTTTGTTTAAAGAGTTTGAACGTTCGTTTTGATGAATTAGTTAGCATAGCGTTCGATCTTAAATCTGATGTCTTATATTTAAATATTGAACGTTCGGTGTTGGTAAATTATTTATACTGAGGTAAGTATTCTTAGGTAGTTTGTAGCGTTCGGTCTTAGTGTATTTTTGATGGATAGCGTTCGATCTTGACCATATTCTATTAGGCTTCAATAGTGTTCGTTCAATTAATCTCAGGCTGCAATCTTAGCGTTCGTCCAAATGGTTTAAATGACGTTTGTCCAGATTGTTTAGATGATGTTCGTCCAAATGGTTTAGATGACGTTCGTCCAAGATTGTTTAGATGACGTTCGTCCAATTGTTTAAATGACGTTCGTTCAAGTGATGTTCGTCCTAGTATTCGGAAATGACGTTCGTCCCAATAGTGTTCAATCGGTTTTAGCGTTCGGCCTGTTGAATCTTATAGCGTTCGTCCAATTGGCAAAGTAGCGTTCGGCAATTGTGTTCGGTGAATAGTGTTCAATCGGTTTTAGCGTTCGGCCTGCGAATCTTATAGCGTTCGTTCAATTAGCATAGTAGCGTTCGGCCTGTTGGTAATAGCGTTCGTCCTAAGTTTTAATTTGAGCGTTCGGCGTGTGTTGGTGAAATAGCGTTCGGTCTGAGGAAATATAGCGTTCGTTCAATGCCGTTCGGAAGAAAACGTTCGTTCAAATAGTGTTATGAAAATATTGGGTTTTAAGTTCATTTCTCTTGAATTGAATTATGTGCAAAATGTTTGGAAAATATATACTGTAAATGGGATTTATGTGAATGTATGAAATACATTGGATTTAATGTGATATTATGGAGGTATCTGGTCATTCATAACTTGGGATAAGGTTTAACATAACAGTATAATTCATGGACGTAATTCCATGATCCTCAAGGAGAGGATACATGGTGGTGTTTTGGGGTTGTATAGAATGATTACATGGTAGCTCAGTTTTGGGGGTCATCCTGAATCTCCTATGGTCTTTCTTCTCATGTAGAGAGGATTGAACATGTGGTGAGGAGTAGCAGGAGGTCCTAGTCTTGGATGCTTCCATATGATCCAAGGTAAGTAATAACGGATTAAACTCGTGATTGTGGCCGGGCGGGAGTGCCCAAATGTTCCACCAGGCGGGAGTGCCTAATGTTCCACCAGGCGGTAGTGCCTAATGTTCCACCAGGCGGTAGTGCCTAATGTTCCACCAGGCGGGGGTGCCTAATGTTCCACCAGGCGGGAGTGCCTAATGTTCCACCAGGCGGTAGTGCCTAATGTTCCACAAGGCGGTAGTGCCAGGGCGGGAGTGCCCAAGTTTCATAAAGCCACTACGAGTGCAAGACCCGCCATAGCTCGGTAATCATTCTAGTCTGGACGAGTCGGGGTATAAAGTAACAAGTCTTGTGATGTCAGTTTACCATGTTTGGATGAATGTTTACATGTCATGGGAGTGTGTGAAATATGGATCAATAAGTATGCTTTAATTGTTCTTTTATATGAAGCTATGAATGATTGCATGAATTAACTGTGCTGTATGTATAACATGCTTTTTATATCTAGCTCACCCTTGCATTGTTTGTGTTGTGTGCTGTTTGGGTATGTTTCTTTGGCGATGATCATCCACTTGGATGGGAGCAGATGACGGAGAGGATACTTTGGAAGCAGCCCTTGATGGAGACGGAAGTGCTGCAGCTTAGATTAGCTAGTATTATTTCGAAATTCTTAATGTTTGGAAGAACTCGTGTGCGTTTTAAGTTTTAAATTCTCCGTGATTTTCATGGAGAAATTCTAATACTCTTGTTGTCAATTCCGTACTATTATGAGGATGACTGTAATCCTTAAATTACTCTTGACTGCTTTCCTATATTATGCATGATGACGTCTTTATTATATATGAATGATGTATATAATCGGGACGTTACAAAAGACTTGCGGTCCAAGCTCAAAACTTCCTCCACAAATGATGGCACATATCTTTGCATATCTTTGCAATATTATATTAATAAATAATAACATGAACTAGGGTGTGAAATCATGTGTGGTTGCATTTTTGGTTTGATAATATGTTTTGAGCTAAAATATGTTGGAGGATATGATGTGATTTTTTATTACATGTAGTAACGTTATGGGTTTAACTATGTGGTTGTTTGATAACATGGAATAAAACATGTGTTATTGTGAACTCGATGTAGTGGTACTAGAGGCGAACTTGCTTGAAGAAGCTATTTGGGAGAGTAGTGGGAAGTGATGTACTTGCCCGGTGAAACTTTCTAGGAGAGTGGTGGGAAATGACATCATGTACTTGTCCGATGAAGCTCTATGGAAGAGGGGTAGGAAATGGATCTTGTATACTTTCTCGATGGAGCTCTTTGGAAGAGTGGTGGGAAGTTGTGTACTTGTTCGATGAAGCTCCTTAGGAGAGTGGTGGGAAGTGCCACCGTGTACTTACCTGGTGAAGCTCTTTGGAAGAAAGGTGAGAAGTAGCTCATGTGTACTTGTCCAATGAAGCTCTTTGGGAGAGTGGTATACTTGCCTGGTGTCCCTAGAGTGTGGTGGGAAGTGGTATCGTATACTTGCCTTATGAAGCTCTCTAGAAGAGTCACTACAAAAATATGTAATTTTAGTAGGGGTTATTTTTGACGTTATCGGGGGTTTTAACCCCTGGAAAATACGTTTCCCGCAGTTACAAAAACCACTGGGAAAACTAGCGTCACAAAATTTCCGGCACTTTTCTACAAAATCGCCCCTATTTCCAGAGGTTTTTGGAACCGCCGGAATTAACCGGGGTTCTATGGAACCGCCCCTATTTCTAGGGTTTTTTAGAAAACTGCCGGTAATTACCAGATGTTTCTGGAAAACCGCCGGTAATTACTAAGAGTTTTCCAAAATCGTCGAAAAATCATTTAAAAAAATTAAATATTTACCTTTAACATTCAATCAATTTATAATCATTTTTCTATATTATGATTTCATCCAATCAATTTACAATCATTTTTCTATATTATGATCTCATCCAATCAATTTATAATCAATATATCCTGTTAATGAACATATTCAATTGAATAAACAAAATGAAATTCAATTCATACATTAAATTGTGTAATAATATTTAATATATTATTTGTACATAAAACTATATATTCAATCCAAATATTACATTATCCTACATATACTACTAAATTGTAGTCAAGTTTCTACAATTTACTAACACTTAAAATAAAAGAAACTCATTTGGTTCTAATGTCTTTCCTGTCTGGACCTTCCATTCAGGATCAATCATTAAAAATCTACAAATAAAATAATAGAATTAAAACAATATTGTAATAAAAAATTAGATAAGTATTTAGTAATCTTTTTAATACCTTATTCCAAATGCACCAAAAGTTTCTTGTCTGCATCAACATAAACCACAAGAGACAAGAAGCAAATCAACCACAATCTTTAACTTTCCATAAAGTTTAGTAGCTCACACAAGCTTATTGCCTGAAACATCCATAAGGGCCATACAAAGTGAAATGAAAAACAGATTCTGATGAACTCAGTGTTGCAGCATGATGCTATAAGCCTTAGTATACATTTATCCTGCGCTGCTTCCAAATTGAAAGCATCGTCATTAAGTGAAGTAGTGTCCTGCTTCCAAATTGAAAGCATCGTCATTAAGTGAAGTAGTGTCCAGACCTATAAATGCCATTTCTTCCATTCTTCTCAGAATCTGCATGTATCTTGTTTACAAATTTAGGTATTGGATAAAACTCATAAATGTACAAGTGAAGTGTATCTGAATCAAGACTTGTGAAGTACAGTTGGCCTTCCTTGCTAAATCCAAACCAACTTCCTAAAGAAATTGACCTAAGTGAGTAGTTATTTACCTTGCCAGACTTAGCACCCCACTTCCTAGTAGTAGTTTCTTTAAATGAGGTACAAACAATTGACTTAGGGACAGGGCAGCGTTCGACAACTCGAGCTGTTAAAAGCTTACTCAGTATCTCTCGTACAACTTTTGTATCCATGGCATTTTATGCAAGTATATCATTTAAAATGAAATAATTTGAAAGGATTCATGATTTTGCGAGATCTAGGACCTCAACCATGTTTGAAATACAGTAATTTCAACATATTATTCAAAAACCAAGTCTAGAAGTAAGCATGAGCTAGTAGTGTTTTGGAATAAGAAGATCATAATTTTCTAAGTTTGATGACAGAGAATATATTCTTTCGAAAAGAATATAAACAAATGTTTGGAAATATAAATCATTCGTGACATGATATGTTTCTATGTCCTTTTCAGTTATTTACCTTGTATATCCATTTATGATAATATTGTATTAAGTTTCCAGCACTGCACATTGATATTAATGGTATTAAATACTAAGTATAAGATAATATAGCAACACAACACTACGTGTAGACTAACACATCATACTACCTAATGTTATGGAGCGTTGTCTTTGTTTATTCAAGCTCTTAACAAGTTCAGCTTCATTTTCCATTGCTTCTTCATTCTTTTCCTCCTGTGAATCAAAATTACCACCATTGAGCTTTCATGGAAAGGCCGAATAGCAACCTCTCTATATAAACTAGAATAATATAAAATAAGGAGGGAGATAATACAAGGAAATAATGTTCAACATTACATCACTAGAAAATTTACAATAATAAAATGAACCTATGGTTGAGAAAAATCCAGATTCAGAATACCACACAAGTTCAATCAATAGAAGAGAAGAAATGCACTTGAAGTCTAGAAGAGGATATGCATAGTCCACACTATTTCCCAAAATATCCATCAGGGATCAAGGTTTAAAACTAGAAATTCTTTGAATTGAATATTATAAAGAGGAAAAGAAATCAGTACAAACATAACATTGAGATGACCACCGAATAAAGAGAATAAAGCATTGCTTACATTATCACTTGCATATTCCTTTTCAGATCCACTGCTTTCACGTGCTTCACAACTCTCCTCTCTCCCCTGACTCTCGTATCCCTCATTCTGGTTAAAACAAAAACAATTCTTCAATCAATATGCATAATTTAACTCACACAACTAATGAACTAAGCTGAAAAAACCATGGCAGAGTATGTATGCCCTCTAATGTTTAATACCTAGTCAATTTACGAAATAATTTATTAGAGATTGTGGTTATTGATATCACTAACCAAAATCTAGCTATACTAAAACAAGCAAACAAAAGCACCAATGAAAAGGCCAATTATCTACCACTCAAAGAATCCCATCCACTATCGTTCTGAAGGCACAATTTTGGACTATTATGCGGATCATGAATGAAGACGATCAAACTAATAAGACAAAACAAAGCATCAGGATTTTTCAGATTGGGAGGGAGGTCACAATTGATTGTACCGTAAGATATATGTTGTTGTAGAAGCACTCACCCTCTGTCCAGTTTTCTTTCTCAATCTCCTAATTAGTGTGTGCTTCTTCAGTTTTCAAAACGCCATAAACAAGCATTAGCATACTTTGAAGTTATATTTGGTTGTGTTAGGATATTTATCCTATTTTATCATCATTATAGTGTGTCAAGGGTTACTCTATTTATCATGATTATATTGTGTCTAGGATTACCCTATTTATCATGATTATATTGTGTCTAGGGTTACCCTATTTATCATGTACTTGTATATCAATTTATTCTTATAAATAGAAGATTGTGAGAGGGATCAATTAAGCCCTCTAGAATTATTTTACAGTTTCAATCTTAAGTTGGTATCAGAGCCAGGTTGATCCCGCTCTGGTTTCTGTCTCATAATATATATATGTCCTGCCGCCGGCCACCGTCGTTCGTCGCCGGCCACCGTCCGACCACCGTCGCCGCCGACCACCGTCGTCCATCACTGTCACAGTTTCCTTCGTCTAAACCCTTAGGGTTTTCTTGTTCCTCGCTAGTACTATTCGTCTTCTTTAGAAATGGTGTCTGGCAGTACTCTTTCCTTCTCCGAAAGTCCATCAATTACCTCCGCGAAGCTAAATGGAAAAAATTATCTATCATGGTCTGCTGCCATTGAAATGTGGTTCCTTGGCCAAGGGCATTATGAACACCTTGAGCGAGATGGAAGCCATGTGCCCACTGAAAAAGCTGATCAGTGGAAACAAGCAGATTTCCAGTTGTGTGCCCTGTTATGGCAATCAGTGGAACCCAAACTTCTTGTATCTTTGAGGGCTTTCAAAACTTGTCACTCCTTTTAGAAGAAAGCCCAAAGCATTTATGCCAACGATATTCAACGTCTCTATGACACTACGAACAAGCTTGCATCTCTTAAAATGGCAGACCATGATATGGTGTCCTTCATGGTTGAAGCTCAATCTACTGTCAAAGAACTTAGGATGTTTTTGGAAGTAGATCCATTAGAGGATATAAAAAAGAAACTAGACAAATTTTACATGGTGTTGATCCTTCGTGCCCTACATCCCGATTTTGATCATCTCAGAGATTAACTTCTAACTAGTCATGAGGTCCCCTTTGTGGAAACATTGACCACTCGCCTTTTGCGTGTCCCGGTACCTCAAACTCAAGAAGCGCATGAACTAGTGGAACCATCTGTCATGGTTGCCACACAAGGAAGAGGAGGATGTGACACTAGAGGAGGAGGACGAGGAGGTCGGGGACGTCCTCAATGCACATACTGTAAAAAGATGGGTCATACTCAAGATAATTGCTACTCCTTACATGGTTTCCCTTCCAAACCGCCAATATTTCGAAGACTGAAACTTCCACTTCGAAGACTGAAACTTCCACTTCTATGTTTTCTAAGGATGAATATCAAGAATATTTAAGGTTAAAGTCTAACTGCTTGGCACAACCATCTCAATCTCCCAATACATCAACAACCTGCGTTTCTCAATCTATGGAAGGTCAAAATTCATGGGTAATTGACTCAGGTGCTTCTGATCACATTTCTGGTAATACCTCTTTGTTCTCATCTATTTCCTTTCGAGAAAAACCTCATTTCATAACCCTTGCAAATGGATCTAAAACTTCTTCCAAAGGAGTCGGTCATGTTTCTTTGTCTCCCTCCTTTAATCTCAACTCAGTCCTTTTTGTCCCTAATTGTTCTTTTAATTTAATTTCCTTAAGCCAGTTGACAAAAATGTTAAATTGTTCAATAACCTTTGATCATAAATCTTTTGTTATATATGAGCGTGGTTCAGGGAGACAAATTGGAGAAGGATATGAAGCTGGCAGATTATACCATTTTGGATCTCGTCCAAGGGTGTCCTGTGTTACTGCTCCTAATCCTAAAGTGCTACATGATCGACTTGGCCATCCTCATTTGTCCAAATTAAAAAAGATGTGCGCTGAACTTAGTGGTCTCCAAACCTTAGAATGTGAGTTATGTCAATTAGGAAAACATGTTAGATCTTCCTTTCCTAAAAGGTCTCAATCAATATGTAATTCTAGTTTTTCCATCATTCATTCTGATATATGGGGACCTAGTCGTATCTCCTCCTTTGGTTTTAGATATTTTGTTACCTTTATTGATGAATATTCAAGATGTACTTGGGTTTATCTTATGAAAAATCGTTCTGAATTGTTAGCTATCTTTACATCCTTTTTGAATAAAATCAAGAATCAATTTGGTCAAGTAATCAAAATATTAAGAAGTGATAATGCAAAAGAGTATTTCTCTTCCTCCTTTTCTGCCATCTTGAGTTCCCATGGTATCTTACATCAGTCTACTTGTCCTCATACACCATAGCAAAATGGTATAGCAGAACGAAAAAATAGACACTTGGTTGAAACTGCTCGTACCCTTTTGCTTGATGCCCATATTCCTGTCCATCGTTGGGGGATGCCATCTTAACTGCATGTTATCTTATTAATAGGATGCCCTCCTCCTCTCTTGTAATAAAGTCCCTTTCTCCATTTTGTTTCCTAATGATCTTCTCTTTCATACATCTCCCGAGTGTTTGGCTGTGTATGTTTTGTTCATGACATGTCTCCAGGTCTAGATAAACTCTCCGCTCGCGCTCTCAAATTTGTCATCTTAGGCTATTCTCGACTTCAAAAAGGATATCGGTGTTACTCTCCTGAAACTAAGAAGTATTACATGTCTGCCAATGTCACATTCTTTGAACAGACTCCTTACTTCTCTCCATCTGTTCAGGACGTTTCTATCCTCCAACAGGTCCTTCCTGTTCCAATGGCTGAGTCAAATAGCTCCACTGTCTCTATCATTCCAAGTCTTGATCACAATCCTTCTACACATGTTTCTCCACATACTGAGATCATCCCACACAGAGCCCCAATGGATAGTCCACCTCCCCAAGACAATGGTGAATCTCCTACCTCAGATTCTTCTCCCTCGTCACCTCCTCCCACGCCTCCTGGTGCAAATGATTCAACATGGCCTATTGCCCTCAGAAAAGGTACTCGTTCCACTCGAAACCCTCATCCCATTTATAATTTTCTAAGCTATCATCGATTGTCGCCCTCCTATTTTTCTCTTTTATCCTCAGTGTCCTCTGTTGTTATACCCAAGAATGTGAAAGAAGCACTTGATCATCCTGGATGACGACAAGCTATGATTGCAGAAATGCAGGCTCTTGACCACAGTAATACTTGGGAGATGGTGCCCCTTCCCCCAGGAAAAAGGCGGTTGGTAGTCAATGGGTGTATGCAGTTAAAGTTGGCCCTGATGGTGAAATTGATCGGCTCAAAGCTCGGCTTGTTGCAAAAGGTTACACTTAGGTTTATGGTCTTGATTATTGTGACACTTTCCCTCCTGTAGCCAAGATGACTACTATTCGTCTCTTCTTTGCCATGGCAGCCATTCGTCACTGGCCACTTCATCAATTGGATATCAAGAATGCCTTCCTACATGGTGATCTTGAGGAAGAAGTTTATATGGAGCAACTTCCTGGGTTTGTTGCTCAGGGGGAGTCTGGTATGGTATGCAAATTGCATCGATCCCTATATGGCCTCAAGCAATCCCCACGTGCTTGGTTTGGAAAGTTTAGCTCCATTGTTCAAAAATTTGGGCTAAAACGCAGTGAAGCAGACCATTCAGTTTTTTATTGTCTTTCTTCTCTCGGGAAATGTGTTTACTTAATAGTATATGTTGATGACATTGTCATTACAGGAAATGATGCTGTTGAAATATCTCAACTAAAAGAGTACTTGTGTAGACATTTTCAAACCAAGGATCTTGGAAGTCTCAAATACTTCTTAGGCATTGAAGTAGCGCAATCAAAAGATGGAGTTGTAATCTCCCAAAGGAAGTATGCTCTTGATATATTACAAGAAACATGCATGATTGATTGTAGACCGGTAGACAGTCCCATGGACCCAAACCAAAAATTAAGGACAGAAGAAGGTGAATTATTCTCCGATCTATAGAGGTATAGGAGGCTGGTTGGAAAACTGATTTATCTCACTATTACAAGGCCAAATCTATCCTTTGCAGTTGGAGTGGTTAGTCAGTTCATGCAGGCTCCATGTGTTGACCATTGAAATGCTCTCATTCGGATTCTAAGGTATGTAAAGAAGGCTCCCGGGTAAGGATTGTTATATGAAGATACAAGAAGCATTCAGGTTTCTGGGTATTGTGATGCAGATTGGGCAGGTTCACCTATTGATAGACGGTCTACTACAGGATATTGTGTTTTTCTGGGAGGAAACATTATTTCATGGAAAAGTAAGAAACATAATGTAGTAGCTCGATTAACCGCGAAAGCTGAGTATAGGACAATGGCATCACTAACATGTGAACTTATATGGGTGAAACAATTCCTTCAAGAGGTTAAATTTTGTGACATCTATACTATGAAGATGTATTGCGACAATCAAGCTGCTCTCCACATTGCATCAAATCCAGTGTTTCACGAGAGGACTAAACATATAGAAATTGATTGTCATTTTGTTCATGAAAAGTTGTTGACCAAAGAAATATGTACTGAGTTTATTGGGTCAAACGATCAACTCGCAAATGTATTGACCAAGTCATTAAGGGGTCCTCGGATTGAGTTTATTTGTTCTAAGCTTGGTACATACAATTTGTATGCTCCATCTGGAGGGGGAGTGTTAGGATATTTATCCTATTTTATCATCATTATAGTGTGTCAAGAGTTACCCTATTTATCATGATTATATTGTGTCTAGGATTATCCTATTTATCATGATTATATTGTGTCTAGGGTTACCCTATTTATCATGTACTTGTGTATCAATTTATTCTTATAAATAGAAGATTGTGAGAGGGATCAATTAAGCCCTCTAGAATTATTTTACAGTTTCAATCTTAAGTGGTTGAAAATAAATGTTTTTACTTAGACATTTGTAAATGTCAAAACAAATTTACAGAAATTGAAACCTGACCCAGATTGTAGCATTAAACATCGACGAAAGAAGCGGGGGAGGGAGACCGTTGGTCTGAAGGTCGGCAAGACTCACCATGGCTCGCACTCCTCGCACTTGCATCTCCAAGGCAGAGATATAATCATCGGCTTCTTCTACAAGCTTCGAGAACAATACCTTCCGGCAACCGGGGATTAATCGTCCGAGAGAACGCGCTTTCTTCTGCAGCGACGACGCCGTTCTTCGAATCTTCGGCGCGCTCTTCTTCATAAATCCAACGCGAGACTTCTTGGCCTTCATGTGGTGCCTCCACTTCTACCGGCCAAACAGATTTATGAGAATCGCGCTACTCCAGCTACTTTGGCCTTTGGCCGTGGCGGCGAGGGCACAACCGACGGTTGCGCAGACATCGCTGGCAACGGTAGGGCGCGGACATCGCTGATTCGCGTGCATAAGGATTGGTGGAAGAAAGACTAGAGAAGCTGAGAAATGGAGAAGAAAAGAATGTGAAGCTCCGTAGTCGAGAGAAAGGATGTGAAATTGCGTGGAGAAGAGAAGCGCGAAAATGACAAAATTAGGAGAACAAAAGAAGAGGTGCGAGAAAGAAAAATTTCATAGGGTAAATACTACTATAGGTTTGCTATAAAATCGCCAGAAATTGATTTAAAGAAAAGAAAAGAAAGTCTTAAACTGTGGTTTTGTTTACAAACCACAGAAAAATTATTTTAAATAATTAAATTAAAAATTTACTACGATTTTTTATTGAAATAGTTGAAAATTAAGGGAGGTTTTTGAAACCTCGAGAATAAAACCCCTCATGTTATTTTTGTAGTGAGTGGTGGCTGGTGGCACTTGAGTTGATTTTGTATTATGAGCTATGTGTGAGAATTATGTTGATGATTGAACATCTTGGATTAAGACTACGTGCAAATTCATTGTTGTTGGTTGACGTGAGTGTAATTTTATTTGATTATGTGCTCTTTATGAATCATCAAAAGATTGAATGAGGTGTTATGACATATTATTATTATTATTATTTATCTCTGAGTCTAATTATTTAGTTTTCTTTTAAGTTAGCTCATCTTGTATGTTTGTGATTGTGTTTTT
The DNA here is from genome assembly GCF_029865625.1 of Vigna umbellata. NCBI lineage: Eukaryota > Viridiplantae > Streptophyta > Magnoliopsida > Fabales > Fabaceae > Vigna > Vigna umbellata. The sequence goes on along the minus strand of NC_142165.1, from coordinate 76,566,021 downwards.
TATTTATGATGACTGTATGACTTGTGTTATATGTAAGTAAATAATGTTACGGATAATAGTACATATGCACAACAATAAAAAGCATGAAATTACGCTAGAAATACATTTTATTGTATTTTGGATGTATTATGGATAAATGTTAATTATTGATTATTTGTTTTTATATTTTCTTTTTATTGCAGGGAGGAAGCTCTCTAATTTAAAAGATATATGATGTTCTCCCATTCAAACAATGCATGTAATGACAACTCATCAATATCTTGTTGTCACTTCTGCTAATATTAATTGCATAAATTGTATTAATTTCTTTTACCTTTTTCTCACATCACCACTTATTTGTTAAATTAATCAAACTTTGATTCATATATATATATATATATATATATATTTCGTTCGTGCTTCGTCGTAATTATATCTTGTATGATGCATGTAAATCTTATTTCTTTTATAAAAGCTATGATCATACTCCATTTTGAAAGACTCAATAGTACATAAATTTTAATCAAATTATCATATATTTCACAAATTTTTCTGAATAATTTCGTATTGATGTTTAAGTGATATGACATCTCCCAATAAAACATGTACGCGAAGATTAGCATAAAATATAATGAACAAAAATTTCATAAAATATATGAAATTTGAATTATGACATATACTAATTAATATTAATATTAAAAAGTGATTAATCTTTTAAACCGTCAAACTAAACAATTCAAGATACAATACAATTATTACGAGTACAACGTCCTCTTAGTTTTTATATAAAGCAAAACAAAACATGGAAACATGTCAAAATTAAAGGTATACTACACAAATCTATGTATTAAATTTTAAATGAGAAATTAAGAACATTTTAATATAAATAAGTCTAAAAAAATTAGTCATAGCGATTAAAACACGAACTTCGCAAAATATAACAATACAACTTGTTGTCGAACACCTTTGGCCCAATATAAAATTTTCAACGTACAATTTTTAACATAACTAACTAAATAAATTAATATCTATTCTAAACAATTAAAAATCTTTAATCTAACGGTGTGATTTTAGTTTCTAGTCTAAAACTTAGTAACTTCAAATGAAAATCCTAACTTTATCCTAAAATAATAAATATAATTTCAGTTATAATTTCTAATAATTTAAATTTTAAATTTTAAAAAACATAATACAACTTAAATTTAAAACTTATTTATATTATATTAAATTAAATACTAAATAATAATTCAAAACAATAAAATATAGGTTTAATGTCTCGGTAGATCTCTATTTTGGTCCGGAATCTCAAATAGGTCCCCTTTCTTTTCGGCGTCTCAATTAGGTCATTGTTTTTGTAAATTGAAGCAATTAGAGGTCTGCCGTCAAATTGGACAAACGGTCGTTTAAATTTGGGTTACGTGGCACGGTACACATGGCATTGAAAACAAGTTTTATATTAAAAAATTTGAATGCACAGAGGTGAAATCAGCTTTAGGGAAGGACAAAGTGGGAAAAATTTAAAAATTTAAGTGCAGCCCTTTAATTCAGAAATGCAAATGAGATTGGGAAAAAAATTAAGGTTCATGTGAGGGAAAAAATCGCGTTCTTTCTTTCTTTGTTCTTTATTAGGGAGAGGGAGGATTGTTGTTCAGATGCATGGGAATCCGAGTTGGGACTTAGGGTGTTTGATTTCCCATGGCTGAAAGATGGTGTGAGGTGTAAATCAGATGAGTACTTTTTGGATTTTGAAGACATTTTCTCATCGTTGCTGAAAGAAGAAGACGCGTCCTGGAAAGGTAATTCTAGTGTTGATTTGTTGAAGGCATATGGTTTGTTTGAGAGTCCAGAAGAGAAGTTGGAGCACATTGCATGGCAACCATTTAAGAGTGATATGGTAGAGCATGAAGCGGAGGATGTGGATTGCATTTGGATCTCTCTCCTTCAACACCCTCTCTGATTGTTCATCTATATAACTGTTCATCTCAGATAGAGTTCAGAAGAAGTGTATACATTAATGGAGTTAGATGTAAAATATTTAATATATTAATTAGTCCTAGTCCCTCACATTCTTCGTCATTTTCTTCTTCTCTTTTTCCATTGTAATTTAAATCCCTTCCTTTGTGCTTGGATATCTAGAAGACATTGTTACTTTCCATTCATTGTCCAAATTAAATTACATGGACTACGTTATCAGTTAAATCTGGAGCTCATACTGTAGCCAAATGCATGCCAAGATATAAAAACTCTTAGATCTTCTCCTCCTCTCTTGCTCTATAATAAGAATTTAGTTTATTTTATTTTTATAATGGAAGAGGATGAGCTACTGTCACATATAAATTCAGTTTTTGTATGAAAATTTTGAACGAAAGAACGTGATTTTTCCCTTCACACGAACCCTAATAATACAGATCCCCATTTTATTTCCCCAATCTCATTTGCATTTCTGAATTAAAGGGGGCTGCACTTTAATTTTTTAATTTTTCCCACTTTGCCCTTTTCTAAAGCTGATTTCATCTCTATTCATTCAAAATTTTTAATACAAAACTCATTTTTAGTGCCACGTGTGATTAATGTATACACTGACCATGCCACGTAACCCAAACTTAAATGGCCATTTGTCCAATTTGACAACAGACCTCTAATTGCTTCAAGTTTACAAAAAACAAGGACCCAATTGAGACGCCGAAAAGAAAAAGGACCTATTTGAGGTTCTAGACCAAAGTAGGGACCTATCGAGACATTAAACCTAAAATAAAACTTAAAATTACTAATTAACCTCAAAGGGTTGTAGAGGAGACAACAAATAACACTTCATAAAGTAGATACATAATGAAACAATAACATGAGGACTAATGATGATAATAGATTCAAACACATAAAAAATGATGAGACAACAAAATGGAAACCAAATAAAGGAAGAGAATGAAAGAACTACATAGGTATAGTGTTAGAAGTTCCACATCTATTAGAGATAAGACCAATTTATAGTATGTAAGAGGGTACAAATCTTACCTTACAAGTTGATTTTGTAAGGTTGTTGATGATGTATTTGTGCAATCAAATCCAGGAAGTGAATTGATTCATAGTAGAATCTCAAGTATCGTCTCCATAGTCATTTAACAAGTATATTGGTAGTTAGCTTTTGAGTTTTTTGGATTTTGATAAAGAGTACATGTAAATATAAATAGTAGCATATATTATATAGATTAAGTGGAGTGAAGATTATGATTGAATTTAATCTCATGTTTTTCTATTTCAAGACTACTATTTTGTCTATTTAATATGAAAATCATTCAATGTCTTGAAAATACTCTTACTAATAGATCTAGGTTCATTCCTGAATTGCTAGAACCTAAGGATTTCAAACCCGAGTGTGATTCCTCTACCCATGGCAGAATAAATCCCTTCTTTATTGTTCAAGACTTTCCCACCCAACACACCCTTTAGATCTTGTGGGAGCCTTTAGCAAGAGTGTGATGATTTGATTGGACCACAATTTGAGACTAGTTTTTCAACTCAATCCTAATTAGTGAAATAAGATGAGTGATCAAGTCATCTAAGTAATAAACATAAATCAAACCACAAACTATTGAATGAAAGCATAGATAAATATCTAAGAACTATAGAAGTACATAAAATTAGAGTTGATTATATTTAACCTCAACACGAGAGAGTTTAACTACCCATAGAATATTGCGATACAATTCTAGTAGCATCTACACATAAGATTTACAATAAGAAAATTTCTCTTTAGCCTAGTAGACCTATTCGTTCTCTACTATTTATTCCTCCATTCAATGCTTAGAATAAGAAAATGAGGTGTTTATTTATAAATATTTTTGGTCAGTGCGTAATCCAACTTTTGGCACTCAACCACAAAGTTTCCTTCCTTTATGTCTGAATCCATTTATATCTCCATCATATTACAGGTGAATCTTTTTTAAATGATGAATGAGACAAGGCCATATTAATTCCACATTAATTTTCTATAAGTAATTTTTAATACATTCTACCTTTAATTTCTATTATATGGATAAATATTTCCCATATTTAATTAAAAAAATAATAATGACAAGAAAACTTAAAATTACATTGTTGAATGAACATTTTTTTATATAATTTCTTCCTTCTTTAAGGATATTTGTTCTCAAGTGTTATGGATACAATTTCTCCATGAGAAACACTATGAGAACTATGAGAAACATAGTGTGAGAATAAAAAATCGTCATTTGATTAGATTTCCAACTAAGAACTAAAATTCATGCAAATAGTATTGATTGAGTGATATAAAATGAAATGTTGTTGAGACCTCTCATGAAAAATCTTCATCATATATGATATTGATGAATGGACAAAACAATAATATTTCCAAAATCGTAAAAAATATCTCTATTATTATTTTTTTCCTCCTATTTGTTGGTCATTTTCTTTTTACTTTTTTTTTTCTTTTCTTTTCTGTTCTATGCTTATTTTTTAATTTCTCTCTCTCTCAAGGTCTTCTCTTTATTTTATTGTTCTCTCACCTCCTTATCTTTTATTTCTTTTGCTTTTAACTCTTCCTCTTTTATTTATTTTCTTTCATCTCCTTTTATTTTCTTTCTTTTTCTCTCTCAACTCATTGTATTTGATTTCTTTTTCTTTACTAGTTTTTTCTTCCTCCATTTCTTTCATCACAATTAGATAATGTATTTTTCAATTATCATCAAACATTTTTTCTTTATCTTTATATATTCTTTATCTTTATATATTTGTTCTTTCTTTTCTTTTTTATTCTTTCCTCAAAATTCTTTTTCAATTTTATCTCCATTATCTCCATTTGTAAATAAAAATCAGCAATAAATAATTCTTGATATGCATAGAGTTTAGAAGCACTTTTAGCACTAGTATTTTCATGAGTATGAAAATAATAATAAAAATTAAAAATACATAAAAAAACTCATTAAATATCAAGAGTCATAACTCTAATACCAATTGACGAGAAAACAGAGAGAGTAAGATCATTTTGAAATTTAGTTTAAGGAAAGAATATTAATGCCACAATAAAGAAATATGAGAAGATATGTTATAAGTAGTAAGGTTAATTATCCTCAACTAAAGCTGTTCATTTGGCCCACTCCATAGGGCTTAAGCCTAGCTCACCTAGACTAAGGAAAAAAAGTCCATAGGGTCAAAAAACCCCTCATTAAAAAAGTACACATGGCCAAAATGCATACAAAAGCCCTGTTGACAAGGGTCAGCCAATGAGTTTTTTATTTTCAAACATGAATAGTATTATATTTTTTTAAAATAAATTATTGGACATATAAGCAACAATTTGTATAAAAGCACTAGTATAAAAATAGCATATAACGTCACGTGTTTAACGTCTAACCACTACCAATGTCAAAAATGACCGGTGGCTTTTTTTGTAAATAAATGCAATTATTAAACGTCGTTTAGAATTGTAATTCGACGTAAAAGGATATAAAACGTCGAATACCGCAGCGTTAGATGTCAAAAGGTTTGTGAATTCAATAAAAAATTGAGCAGGAGATTGAAAATTCATTCACTTTATCTTAGCGCGCGAGACCCTCTCTCTTCTCAAACTTTTCTCGAACGAAGTTTGACGACCATCACATGTAATATTTCTTTCATTTGATACAAATGCATTTTATTTATGATTTTCGTTTGTTTTTATCGATTATTTTCGTGTTTTTGTTCTTCATAGCCGCATTCTGCTTTCTCTGTCATCGGTGACGACACTTTATTTCGACAAACCCACCTTTTGAAGGTTAGTTTTCGTTTTTGTTTTGAAGAACTTATTTGTTGAACTTATTTTTGTTTTTTTGTTGAACTTGTTTGTTGTTTTTTGGTTGAACTTGTTTGTTGATGTGATTTGATTGAACTCGTTTGTTGTTAGTTATTGTTGTTTGTTGTTGACACTACGTTCATAATTCTTGCTTTAGAAAACACCAAAAACTGAAATTTGTTGTTTTTCTGCTTTTCAGGTCTCGTAGAGTTGCGAAAAAGGATCACAATTAATTAAAAAAAACAAAAAAACCTTGATTAACGTCGTATATTAACAAAATTCAACGTTAAGTTAAGGTCGCAAATTTACAAAATTCGACGTTAATTTGACGTCGAATTAAAAAAATTCAACGTCAATTCAACGTCTCATAATATGACGTCGTTCGCAAATTAGTCGTTAGAAACTCAAAATATTCGACGTTGTACGCAATTTTTGTACTACTGAAGCAAAACTTTAACTCGAGCCGACCTTCAATCTAGACCACCTCATCTCAACCTTCATTGTGGGTCAACATGTTTTGACTTTCTACTTGGGTTGACCCATCACAACCTTCGCCCATCTCAAAATTCGACCAACAATTCCTTAACTCGACATCTACCAGTGCTTGCACTAATGATTTATCACATAATAGATACGAAAAACCAATAAATAATATAACTACATTAATATAATTTTAGTAAAAAGGGTGTTTGAATAACAAAGTCTATTAAAATAATTGCACTTACAATCAACATTTTATATGTAGAGAGAGAATGTACAAATAAGCCTTAGGTATATTATTGATTTTTTTTAAATTACTCAATACTTATATATATGTGTATATATATATATATATATATATATATATATATATATATATATATATTTATTTATTTATTTATTTTAGAGGATGTTTAATAGTAATTTAAAACAGTTACTAACTTTTTTTATTGTACATATCCTTTTGGTCAATAAGTCAGATCGATTGGTGGGTTGACCGCTCTATCGACTGGTGGACCGACTACTCGATTGATTGGCAAAGTGACCACCTCAACCGGCTGCCTAACATACTGCCTTGATAGGCAGACGGGCCGACCGGTCGATCGACTGACGGGAATACTGCCCCGACCAATTGACTAACAAACCGCCTTGATTGACTGGTGGGGCGACTGATCTGACTGACTTTTTGGTTGATCACCCTAATCTACCAGCTAGTGGGCAGGTCGCTCTAACTGATTGATGGACTGACCACTCTGAGTAACTGGTTGCAGAGTAAAGGTCAAATTAACACTTAGCTAATCATAGCCACGAATCAACCAATTAATGCTGATTAAAGTATGGTTGAACCATGATTAGGACAACAAAAAGGTAAACATACCAATAACACCAATTATAAGTTAAGGTCTAAGGTATGATTATTGAGACAAATATATCATTGCATTTAATACCCTTGTGATCGATCACCTACTGACTTAAGCATTAGAGTTCCTTCTTTAACTACCATTCGAGCGACTTTGGATGGATAGGAGACCTTGGGACTAAACAGATGAGAATTAGTAACGACACAAGACAAGCTATTTAGGAGTTAAGAGTACCCATCCCGTTTGGTAGAAACATTTTGGCACCCACTTGGGGCCAATCAAGCACTCGTATACTCTCATAGTGACCTCAAGGAACATAATGTGCAACATTGTTGTAGAAGAGGTAATCGACTTCAAGCTTTGGGGTCAGTCACTCAATTTGACCAATTGACCTCATTCACTCGGCTTGGCCTGTTGGCCTCATCCTGTTGTCCTGTTCAGCCACTTGACCTTGACTAGTTGATGCAGGCTGTCACGACCCATCAAATTTGATGTGCATTAAAAAATGCAGTATAGTGCTAGGAAGTGACTCCTAGGTCGTCTCTCAAGGACCAAATGTGGTTCAGGTAATAGGTCGAACACTTTGTGGGGGGGGGGTGGGGGTTTGTGAAGATTTTGTGAATGCGAGTGAACTAAATTAAAACACGAACATAAACACGGATGTAAACACAAATATAAACACAAAATTAAAATGATTGGTCACTTATGCTAACATCGTAACTAAAATATCACAACCACGAAAAATAGAGAACATCAAAATGAAAAGTGCTTTAACCAAATTAAAAGTGCAACATTGAGTTAAACAATTTAAATGCAAACTGAGAATGGCGGTCAATTTAAATGAATGCTTAAAGAGATTTAACATTAAATGCTTGCTTGAATAAGTAAAGAAAACTTAAACCCCTTGGCACTCTCCATTAAGGACGTGGCAGCTGGTTCTTGTGTGAAACCCTGCGTGTTGTGCTTCTTAAAAGCCAACAAAACCGTGACACCTTTCATGCCTTGACACCACACACCTACTCCTACCTAATCTACTTCTTCATTTCTCAAACTCCGTCTCGGGCTTTCTTCCAAAGTGTCACACCATTCTCCTCTAAATCTCCCACACACAGCTAAAAAATAAACGTCCCCTCAACAATGCTTCTTTATGCGCGCACACCAACTTCCTACTTTATGCTACCTGTATCTCGGTCTCAATATTCATACTGAAACATTAATATTATTTGAGTGGGAGAAAGAATATTACTCCCGTTTCTTTTTTCATCTCAATTTTTAAAATTATTTGTTTTTTTTTTAAATTTAGCCCAACAAGCGTTAAGCAATATATTTAAAATATTAGTTATAATCTTTTTATTTAAAATCCAAACATCTTAGTTAAAATTAAAAAGAGAGGCCCATGACTGAGAATATGGAGACATAAGGTTTGGGGTGGTTGTAACTAAACTATTGTCGACAAGTTATTACTTCGACCAAGACAAATCATTATATCCTAGGAGTTTTTTTTCTTTTAAAAAAAAAATTATTTTTATCAGTGTCTGTCTAAGAATCAATTTGACCAATAATTAGCTTTAGTTTAAGAGTGACCTTGTCTCACTCTAATAAATGTACAAAGAGGTGGTTTTACCAAATCTAATAAATGCAGTTTTTTTTAAATCAACACAAATAAATTATTATCCATTGTTCTGTAAACTACCTATTTCTTCATTTCTTATTACCTCCATTTCTTATTCAACACTAAATAATTTGTTTTATGATATACCCGTCACTTTTTGTCTTACTCTAATAAAAACATTTTCTATAATTTGTGATATAATTCTTTGAAATTTATTATTCAAAAAATTAATTTCAAAAGTTTTATTCTTATTCACATGCTTTTTTTAATATATAAAATTTATTATATAACTCATGAATATTGAAAGGAAAGACAAATAATAAGAATATAAATTTTTTTTAATAATTTAATATGATTTGTGTGTACCGATTTGGGATTTTTTTTAATATGATTTGTGTGTTTTGGGGGTGGGGTTTTGGATTATGATTTGGAAATTTGGGGTTTCTATGCTTGTAAAGTTTTCTTGCAATTTGAGATTTGAAATTAGGGTTTTAATTGTTTTCTGGTTTTGGGAATTTATGTTCTTGTTATCTAATTTTGCGATTTTTGTTCTTGTTATCGAGTTGGGTTTTTAAAAAAAATTACATATAAGGGCACATCATTTAAAAAGAAATAAATAAAGGGCTTTGGCATCGGTTCTAGCCTGAACCGCTGCCATAGGTCCATGTTATTAACTCGGTTCAACCGAGGTAATAAGTCCTCCACCACTTTTTTTTATTTTTCTTCCTTACTATTTTGGGTGCAGAAGAATCGAAACAGGAACCTTGGGCATATTACCTTGGTTGGAACCGAGGCCAAAAGTCTAACCTTTATACCCCGCTAGTATAGGCCTTGGTTCGAAAATCGAAGCGTATTGTCAAAAACAACCGTTGTTGTTTTCCTTTGCTGCACTAGTGACCATTAGAAAAATGGTCACTTAGTGGAAAAAGTGGACATTAATGGTTTGGAGAAAAATTGTTTTCAGACTGGCATAACCAAGCTTGAGCTCAGTATCACAACAATATTATTCAATGTCATTTCAGAAAACAGTCAACTAATTTTGAAAATCATTTATGTGTTCAAATAATAAAATTGTTATTCCTAACGTGATTCAAGCAGTTATGTCGTTACTACCACCACTCCTCCCTGCCACCACCACGATCCCCATAATCTCCAACACCTTCAATTCTCGTGTTCGTTTACCACCCTTGCCTGAATTTTTTCTTCTTACAATGACGTCAATGACAACTTTTGCCACAACTCTCCTTCTCAATCCTTGGCATTGACCAAACACATAATATTAAATTTCATGTTTTGAAACACAATAATTTTCTTCGAATTATCAATCCGAAATATACTTCGTTACATTACAGATTGTGCATTTCGAAAAATCTATTTATGTTTCAGAATATTGAATCTAAAATGCTTTACCTAATCCAAAAATTTATTTTGGATTTCTCAAATAGGAATGCATAAATACAAATATGTTATGAAATGCTCAATCTGAAAAATATTTCTAGATCCAGTAATACATTTTGAATTAAGAGATCTAGAACCTACTAAAACTCACATCACCCTACACCCTATTTCCACACCGGAGAAGATTTGGGACAGGGGTTAAATGGAACTTCTCATATTTTATTTTAGGGGTGTAGCAAGTAAAAATGAATGCAAGGGAGAGACCCTTCTAATGACATTGGAATTGGATGGGCCCAAAATCCCCCAAATCGTACCGGGCGTTCATATTACACTGATTACAGCAGCCCAAAAGACAAAATAAAAACAAAGACAAATTGATGTAGCAGCATAAAGAGTGTTTCATCCTGCACCTCCAACCATTTCACTCTACACCTCCAATTTCCTAAAATGCCCCTAATTTTTAAAGTTTAATTTTTCGATTAGTGAGAATTTCGGTTCGCACATTGACTCCACCTCCATTTTCCTCCAATCACCAAACATGCATTCCTGCTGCACCTGTGCATTCCTTCACTCCTGTACCCCTGCATCCTTGCATCCTGCACCCCATTTCATCTTTATAAAAAAACACACACTACACCCCCTGCACCTTTGAACTATAGCTCTTTCATAATATTTTTTCTATTGAGCTCTTTACTTTGCAGCTCATATATGTGAGTGAGTGTTGTCTAAAGATATTTCTCAGAATTGTTCGAGTGGAGCTTAAAGTGGTTGACTAGCTTTGTGGTGGTGCACTTGGAGTGCAGCTTGTTAGGTCATTCTTCTTTGTGTTTTTGCTGAAGAGGGAGGTTAGTATTTTTTTTAATCTGTCTGCATATAGTTGTTGGTTGCATTGATACTAATATTGATGGAGTGGTATTTTATTTATGTTAATCTGTTTGCATGCATGAAATGAAAAACCGAAATTAAACTTATCGGTTGTGGAGAACCGATGTAGGGGACTCAGATGTGGATAGCCGATTACAAACCTTTGGATTTAGATATCCGACTTTTATTAAAACCGAAATTGAACTTATCGATTGTGAAGAGCCGATGCAGGGGACTCGAATGTGGAGCGAAGCTTCGGATTTAGATATTCGACTTTTATTATATTCATGTGAACATTATATACTTGTTATATTAGTTTAATATTTTTTTTAATTTTATGTATGAGTTTATAATGTATTATATAATTTCTAATTAATATAAAATAATTTTATGAATGTATTAAAATAAATAAAACTAATTTTGAATAAAAAAACTGAAAATGAAAGAATCGGATATGAGTATCCGAAGGCACCATCAGACGTGGATATCCGATTATCACCTATTCCAACGTGGAAATCCGACTAAAGTTTACTAATTTATATAAAAGTTTAATTATATTTTTTATTTAATTATTTTATGTAACATCCCAATAAATAGTAATTACCATTAATTAGAACTAATCACATTTACAGAACTAACAATGCAGTCTTAACTACAACAGCTGCTTAAAACCGAACATACAAGATATACAGAGTTCGGAATCTATCTATAAAATATCAAGTTCTGGACAAACGGTTTCACAAAAACTAAACAACCGAACGTCCCAAAAATACATCCAAAACCACTAACTAATACTAATAAACGAGCGCTCTACTGCTCGGCTTTAACCTCTACCTCAACAAGGTTGGCGTCTACCAAAATTTCTTCTTCCAACAATTCTTCAAGTGGCGCCTCTCCATCTGCTCACATCCACACGGATGATCATTGCATTGACAAGACGGACGTACAAAGACAATCGACAACACAAAGAAGAGAACACAGGGTAAGCTCATGTAATTTAATTCATATAACCAACATACTTTAACCTATGTAATCAATCATACAATTCATACAACAATATATATATATATATAATTGTCCAAGCATATAATAACTCATCCAAATTCTCACAATTAACGACTGTCCGGACTGTATGAATCCATGTAACCGCAGGCGTTCGTGCACCTGGGTGATGTAGTAACTGGAACCATCCATCAGCTGCCACCCGAGGTTAACCCTATCAGTCCAAAGTACTCAATAGGACTAGAGTCTCCTGCCATTCCCACGCATGACCTACTCCCCTCTACATGAGGACGAGCACTCATGGAATATCAGGATGAACAGCCATCAGCGATTTTACCATGGTCATACTATACAACATATCACATTTAGATCATAGAGACGTTCCTCCTTGGAACACTCGTTCGAATTTCACAAACATTTATTCATCTCATATAATGTTCATCATTCCAAAATAAAGTAATACCGACTACCAGATAGGTGAACAACCTGTATTAACACGGTACTCGACACTGTCGGTCGACACAGATGGATGATCTGCATTACAAGGATGCTCGACACTGTCGGTCGACACAGATGGATGATCTGTATTACCAAGGGTGCTCGACACTGTTGGTCGACACAATTGAAGGATATGTATTACAAGGATGCTCGACGCTATTGATCGACACAGATGGATGATCCGTATTACAAGGATGCTCGACACTATTGATCGACACAGATGGATGATCCGTATTACAAGGATGCTCGACACTATTGATCGACACAGATGGATGATCCGTATTACAAGGATGCTCGACACTATTGATCGACACAGATGGATGATCCGTATTACAAGGATGCTCGACACTGTCGGTCGACACAGATGAATGGTCTGCATTACAAGGATGCTCGACACTGTCGGTCGACACACATGGATGATCTGTATTACCAAGGATGCTCGACACTGTCGGTCGACACAAATGAAGGATATGTACGACAAGGATGTTCGACGCTATTGATCGACACTGTCGGTCGACACAGATGAATGATCTGTATTATCAAGATTTTTCAAGAAAAGAGTAAGAGCGTTTGGTGTAAGACCGAGCTCTACCCAACACAATTACTATGTGTAAGATCGACACTGCTCATTATGAGCTCTAAGTAAAAGACCTACATAGCTCATGCTCAACCAGAATCCTTCCCAAATGAAAGTATTCCAATTCAAAGAAGTTTACTAGAACACCAAACGGTCGAGAACCGTTTAATGTCGGACATACGTTATCATAGGGAAGTTGATATTCAAGTTTCACTTACATTCTCTCGTTCCTAAGCATGTATATTTCGTATTCATACGTATCACTCATATCATACATTTCAACCAACATATATCATATCCATTCAGTACAGCAACGTTCGGCCATGCATACTCAACCGACATACATCTCATACATTCAGTTCATATCATGTTTACATACAACATACAAGTATAAATTAAATTACTAAGCTTCCCTTACCTAGATAGCAGTGTACTCCCGAAAAGCAAGGTTTTTGGTTCGACCTATAACAGCGTTCTACCCTCAGGTTTCGCTCAACAACTTTCACTTAATCTAAAACACCAGAAATCAGAAACAACTCAGACCTATAACCCATGCATGCAACTGAATCTTAGTTTTCATGTACTACAGAACAAACGTTCAGATCATCGTCCAGAGTCGAGTGACTTACTGGTTACAGAACTAGGATCTGTTTGGTTCGGATTGAAGCTCACGGTGCCAGGAACGTTCCTACGGTTCTGAAACGTGATCGGAGAAGAAGGTGATGAGTTACAGTAGAGAGAAGGTGAAGGTTTCTAGAGAGAAGTTGGAGAAAACGAAAGGTTGGGTTCTGAGGAAGAAGATGAATGGTGCAGGTGAGTGGAAGAGTTTTTCGAAAAATCACTTTTGTTTCTTCCAATTCCAGACGAACGAGCGTCTCGTTTTCGGACACCTGCACTCTCATTCTGACTTCAGAACCTTCCAACGTGCCAAGTGGCATGCGTGCATGCAATGCAAAGTGGGTTTTAATTACCCGGAGCAGTGACGTGGCGTGTGTATTAATGGTGATGCGACAGAGATTATCATTGCTAATTATCTAGGGTCTCACATTCTCCCTAACTACAAAAATTTTCGTCCTCGAAAATTTGAAACTTACCCGTAAATAAGTGGGGATACAAGTCCTTCATGGCGCTCTCCACTTCCCACGTTGAGTCACCAGTTCTTGCGTCTCATAACACTTTCACCATTCGAACAGCTTTCTTCTTGTAATATCTAGTACGAACGTCTTCAACACGAACTCGCTTTATTTCGAACGTTCGGTCCTGACGAAGTTGAACGTCTTCCAACTCCAGTACGTGGGATGGGTTCGCTACGTACTTCCGAAGTTGGGAAACATGGAAAACTGGGTGAAGGTTCGACAGTTGAGGAGGCAATGCTAGCTCGTACGCTACTGGGCCAATCTTCCTTAGTATTTGATAGGGTCCGACGAATTTCGGGGATAATTTCTTTGGTCGCATAGCTCTGCCGACTCCCGTGGTTGGATTCAGTCTAAGGAATACGTGATCGCCAGCTTGGAACTCCAACGGTCTTCTTCTCTTGTCGGCATAGGACTTCTGCCTGCTCCTCGACGTTTTCAACCTCTCCTGGATTAACTTCACTTTCTCTGTCGTCTGCTGGATAAGTTCGGGTCCAGTTAGCACGTTCTCTCCTTCCTGGAACCAACAGAGTGGCGTTCGACATCTTCTACCATAGAGAGCTTCAAACGGTGCCATTCCAATGCTAGCCTGAAAGCTATTATTATACGTGAATTCCACCAGTGGCAAGACTTCATCCCAAACGCCTAAGTGATCTAGGACACACGTTCTCAGTAAGTCTTCAAGCGTCTGGATGGTCCTCTCCGATTGGCCGTCCGTCTGAGGGTGATAAGCTAAACTCATCTGCAACTTGCTTCCCAACTCACCTTGCAAGGATTGCCAAAACCGAGATGTGAACCTCGTGTCTCGGTCAGAAATTATGCTCGACGGCACTCCATGCAGACGAACAATTTCCTGAATGTAGAGCTTGGCCAGATTGGTCATCGACATCTTCAAATTCACTGCCAGGAAGTGGGCGCTCTTCGTTAGCCTATCCACGATCACCCAGATTGAATCATGATTCCTGACCGTGCGTGGTAGATGAGTCACGAAGTCCATGGATATGCTATCCCACTTCCATTCGGGAATTTCTAGTTGCTGAAGTAATCCGCCAGGTCTTTGGTGTTCAACCTTTGCACGTTGACAAGTCAAACAAGACGCCACAAAACGTGCTACATCGCTCTTCATTCCAGGCCACCAAAATGATTTCCGGAGGTCTTGATACATCTTAGTCATGCCAGGGTGCATGCTAAGACGGCTGTGATGACCTTCCTCCAGAATAATCCTCTTCAGCTCTCCGTCATTAGGAACGCACGTCCTACCCATGTATCGTAAGAGACCGTCCGTTCCAGTATTGAATCCTTTAGCTTGATCCGTACCAAGCGCGTTTAAAATCTTCACCAATTCCTCATCCTCTCGTTGTTTCATCCAGATTCGGTCGAACACATCACTTGTTATCCTCAAGGTGCAGCATTTAATACTGTTCGGCTCCAACTCGAACTGCAACCTTAGGTCTCTAAAGCTCTCCACTAGATTGAGTTCTTTCACCATCATAGCTGAAACATGAACCGACTTCCTGCTTAGTGCGTCCGCTACTAAGTTAGCCTTTCCCGGATGGTAAAGTAACTCAAATTCATAATCTTTTAGAAACTCAAGCCACCTCCTTTGCCTCATGTTTAACTCCTTTTGATCGAAGAGGTACTTGAGACTCTTGTGGTCACTGAAAACCTGAAAAGTTGCTCCGTATAGATGATGTCTCCAAATTTTCAAAGCAAAAACGACCGCTGCCAGCTCTAGGTCGTGTGTCGGATAGTTCCTCTCGTGAATTTTTAGTTGTCGAGAGGCGTACGCCACTGCTCGTCTCTCTTGCATCAGCACACAGCCCAAACCTTGATGAGAGGCATCGCAATAGACTTCGAATGGTTTGGCACTGTCTGGAATCACTAAAACCAGAGCGCTCGTCAACTTTCGCTTAAGCTCCTGAAAACTCTCTTCACACCGATCGATCCAAGCGAACAGGTGATCCTTGCGCGTGAGCTGTGTTAGTGGTGCTACTATCTTAGAAAAACCTTCAATAAAACGCCTATAGTAGCCTGCAAGACCAACGAAGCTCCGCACTTCTGTAACCGAACGCGGACTCGCCCACTCCAAAACCGCTCGTACTTTTGCCGGGTCCACAGAAATTCCTTCGGCGGACACAACATGTCCCAAGAACTGCACGCTCTTCATCCAAAATTCACACTTTGACAACTTGGCGTACAGTTCCTTCTCCTTCAACACGCCAAGCACGACCCGCAAATGTTCCTCATGCTCTTCATGGCTTTTGGAGTAAATCAGGATGTCATCAATGAAAACCACTACGAACTTGTCCAGATAGGGTCGGAATATCCGATTCATGTAATCCATGAAGATCGCTGGCGCGTTCGTTACTCCGAGCGGCATTACCACATACTCATAATGTCCGTAACGAGATCTAAAGGCTGTCTTTTGAATGTCCCCTTCCTTCACCCGTATTTGATGATAGCCCGAACGTAAGTCAATCTTTGAGAATACGCTCGCTCCCTGCAACTGATCCAGTAGATCGTCAATACGCGGAAGTGGGTACTTGTTCTTGATAGTAAGCTTATTGAGCTGTCGGTAGTCAATGCAAAGCCTGGAACTGCCATCCTTCTTCTTCACTAACAACACAGGTGCTCCCCACGGCGATACGCTCGGCCTGATGAACTGCTTGTCCATTAATTCTTCTATCTGTTTCTTGAGCTCAACCAACTCGGCAGGCGACATTCTATAAGGTTGAACCGAGATTGGCGCTGCCGTCGTCACCAGGTCGATTGTAAATTCAACCTCACGAGCAGGAGGCAGTCCAGGTATCTCATCTGGAAAGACTTCAGGAAACTCTTCAATTATTGATCGTCCTCCATTCGACTCATCTTGTGACGATCGTCCCCACTTCACTCCTACCAATTTTTTATCTGAATGCGTCATTATCAGGAAACAGTAGGCGCCCTCTACTATATCCTCCTTCAGCTGACCGAGCATCACTGAGAACTCTTCTTCTCCTTCATCTAGAAAGACTAACTCTTTCTTACCACAATCTATGAGAATGCGATTGGTAGCCAACCAATCCATCCCCAAAATTACCTCTAAACCTTGAAGAGGCAAGCAGATGAGATTAACTTTGAATCTACGCCCCTCAACTTCTATAGGACATCTAAAGCAACCCGTAGATGTTCTAATCCCACCAGCCGCTGGGGTTGACACCACCAAGTCGAACTGTAATTCACTCTCCACTAACCCCAGCTTTTCAACGCACACCTTCGAGATGAAGGAATGAGTTGCCCCCGAATCATATAACACGCAGCAAGGTTCTCCAAACAGCAAACAATTACCGATGATGAGTGTACCTGAACTAGCAGCTTCAGCACCCGTGATAGCATACACTCGTCCAACTGCCTGCGCACGTCCCCCTCTCCCTTGCTGTGTTCTTCCAGCGTTCGGCGGCCTTGTTGCCGCACGGCCTCCCATGTTACACTCCTGATCCGAGTGTCCGCTCCTTCTGCACTTAGTGCAGTATTTTCCACCAGTCAGTTGAGGACAAGCCCACCTATAGTGCGGTCCTCCACACTGGAAACATGTCAAACTCCTTGGCTGTCCAGTTTGGCCGACAGTAGCCAAGGCTTGGGATCCACCCGAGGGTTGGGTTGGACGAACGTACGGGGGTCTCCTCACAGTAGAGGTATTCCTTGATAAAACTGGTCCCCTACTCAACTGTTGCTTCTTCTGTTGCTCGGCCTCAGCCACATTCTTCTCTAACACTTTAGCCCTCTCAACCATAGCAGGGAATGACCTAATGCACAGGCTGGATATTAACACTTTCAAGTCACTTCTCAGACCGTTCTCAAACTTCCTGCATTGCCATTCTCCACTCGTAGCCATGGTATTAAAACGGATCAGGTGCTTGAATTTATTGGTGTACTCCGAGACTGACATACCACCTTGTACCAATTGAAGAAACTCCACCTCCTTAGCAAACCGCACACTGTCCGGGAAATACTCTTCATAAAACTTAGTCCTGAAAACCTCCCAAGAGATTGGACTTTGGGCTTCGGCCAACAACAACTTCATACTTGACCACCAATGGCTGGCTTCTCCCGTTAACAAGTACTCTGTAAATGCCAAACGGTTGTCGTCTGGACACCTTTTGGCATCATAAATCCTTTCCAAATCCCGCAGCCATTGATCCGCTTCATCCGGAAGGCCCTTTCCATTAAACTTGGCCGGACGGTGTTGAAGAAAACTCTCTAAACTCCACTCGACAGTAGGCGGGGCAGCGTTAGAAGAGGACGCTCCTGCCGCACCCCTGGTTGCAGCCAATATCTCCATTAACTGCCGCTGCGTCGCCTCAGAGTTGGATCGAGAGGCTTCCAGACTCTGCATAGCTGCCTGATTTTGCTGCATCATTGTAGCGTTCTGCTCCATAAGGGTGGTATTTTGCTGTTGAAGCCTGTCGATCACTGTCTCCAACAACCTAGCGCTGTTGGACGTATCCGGTTCATTGGGTTGAGGTGGCGGAGGAAGTCTAGGTGCCATGTATTCTCTGGATCAGCAGAGAAAACGAACGTCAGTAAGGTTCAAAGAGTTGAGAAATAACTCATTCAGACACATATTAAGTACACAGTAAAACATAGTGCACTCATAACCTACACGTCCTTAAAAGAACAAAACTGCTCTGATACCAATAAATGTAACATCCCAATAAATAGTAATTACCATTAATTAGAACTAATCACATTTACAGAATTAACAATGCAGTCTTAACTACAACAGCTGCTTAAAAACTGAACGTACAAGATATACAGAGTTCGGAATCTAACTATAAAATATCAAGTTATGGTCGAACGGTTTCACAAAAGAAAACTAAACAACCGAACGACCCAAAAATACATCCAAAACCACTAACTAATACTAATAAACGAGCGCTCTACTGCTCGGCTTTAACCTCTACCTCAACAAGGTTGGCGTCTACCAAAATTTCTTCTTCCAACAATTCTTCAAGTGGCGCCTCTCCATCTGCTCACATCCACACGGATGATCATTGCATTGACAAGACGGACGTACAAAGACAATCGACAACACAAAGAAGAGAACACAGGGTAAGCTTAGGTAATTTAATTCATATAACCAACATACTTTAACATATGTAATCAATCATACAAGTCATACAACAATATATATATATAATTGTCCAAGCATATAATAACTCATCCAAACTCTCACAATTAACGACTGTCCGGACTGTATGAATCCATGTAACCGTAGGCGTTCGTGCACCCGGGTGATGTAGTAACTGGAACCATCCATCAGCTGCCACCCGAGGTTAACCCTATCAGTCCAAAGTACTCAATAGGACTAGAGTCTCCTGCCATTCCCACGCATGACCTACTCCCCTCTACATGAGGACGAGCACTCATGGAATATCAGGATGAACAGCCATCAGCGATTTTACCATGGTCATACTATATAACATATCACATTTAGATCATAGAGACGTTCCTCCTTGGAACACTCATTCGAATTTCACAAACATTTATTCATCTCATATAATGTTCATCATTCCAAAATAAAGTAATACCGACTACCAGATAGGTGAACAACCTGTATTAACACGGTACTCGACACTGTCGGTCGACACAGATGGATGATCTGCATTACAAGGATGCTCGACACTGTCGGTCGACACAGATGGATGATCTGTATTACCAAGGGTGCTCGACACTGTTGGTCGACACAATTGAAGGATATGTATTACAAGGATGCTCGACGCTATTGATCGACACAGATGGATGATCCGTATTACAAGGATGCTCGACACTATTGATCGACACAGATGGATGATCCGTATTACAAGGATGCTCGACACTATTGATCGACACAGATGGATGATCCGTATTACAAGGATGCTCGACACTATTGATCGACACAGATGGATGATCCGTATTACAAGGATGCTCGACACTATTGATCGACACAGATGGATGATCCGTATTACAAGGATGCTCGACACTGTCGGTCGACACAGATGAATGGTCTGCATTACAAGGATGCTCGACACTGTCGGTCGACACACATGGATGATCTGTATTACCAAGGATGCTCGACACTGTCGGTCGACACAAATGAAGGATATGTACGACAAGGATGTTCGACGCTATTGATCGACACTGTCGGTCGACACAGATGAATGATCTGTATTATCAAGATTTTTCAAGAAAAGAGTAAGAGCGTTTGGTGTAAGACCGAGCTCTACCCAACACAATTACTATGTGTAAGATCGACACTGCTCATTATGAGCTCTAAGTAAAAGACCTACATAGCTCATGCTCAACCAGAATCCTTCCCAAATGAAAGTATTCCAATTCAAAGAAGTTTACTAGAACACCAAACGGTCGAGAACCGTTTAATGTCGGACATACGTTATCATAGGGAAGTTGATATTCAAGTTTCACTTACATTCTCTCGTTCCTAAGCATGTATATTTCGTATTCATACGTATCACTCATATCATACATTTCAACCAACATATATCATATCCATTCAGTACAGCAACGTTCGGCCATGCATACTCAACCGACATACATCTCATACATTCAGTTCATATCATGTTTACATACAACATACAAGTATAAATTAAATTACTAAGCTTCCCTTACCTGGATAGCAGTGTAGTCCCGAAAAGCAAGGTTTTTGGTTCGACCTATAACAACGTTCTACCCTCAGGTTTCGCTCAACAACTTTCACTTAATCTAAAACACCAGAAATCAGAAACAACTCAGACCTATAACCCATGCATGCAACTGAATCTTAGTTTGCATGTACTACAGAACAAACGTTCAGATCAACGTCCAGAGTCGAGTGACTTACCGGTTACAGAACTAGGATCTGTTTGGTTCGGATTGAAGCTCACGGTGCCAGGAACGTTCCTACGGTTCTGAAACGTGATCGGAGAAGAAGGTGATGAGTTACAGTAGAGAGAAGGTGAAGGTTTCTAGAGAGAAGTTGGAGAAAACGAAAGGTTGGGTTCTGAGGAAGAAGATGAATGGTGCAGGTGAGTGGAAGAGTTTTTCGAAAAATCACTTTTGTTTCTTCCAATTCCAGACGAACGAGCGTCTCGTTTTCGGACACCTGCACTCCCATTCTGACTTCAGAACCTTCCAACGTGCCAAGTGGCATGCGTGCATGCAATGCAAAGTGGGTTTTAATTACCCGGAGCAGTGACGTGGCGTGTGTATTAATGATGATGCGACAGAGATTATCATTGCTAATTATCTAGGGTCTCACATTTTATTAGTTTATAATTATTTTTAAAATTATGTACTAACTTTGTAATGTAATTATATAATTTTTAATTAATATAAATTAATTTCAATAAATTTATTAAAATTAATAAAATTTATTTTGAAAAAAGATAAACTTAACGCTAATCAGATATGAAAATTCGAATTTGTAGAAACTGGATGTAGAGATCCCATGGTGAAAGTTTCGAATATCAATATCCGAATATGTTATATATAAAACTTTATTTATATTACTGTTTTAATTATTTTAATAGTATTTTATTAATTTGTAATTATTTTTGCATGTTGTTTTTATTAATATTATTTAACTAGGTTTGTTGTATAAAAATTTCATAAAACTAGTTAACTTTATTTTTATAATTATTAAATTTTGTTAATATAAAAAATGCATTTTAAATATTTAATTTTTATAATATTTTAGATAAAAAATGTATATGAAATTTTTTAATAATTTTTTATATAGTTTTAAGTTTATTTAATTTGACGTTTTTTTTAAGTTGATTACATTGTTAATAAATTTATAATTGTATAATGTATTGTATTAGCTTTTTATTTTATAATATAATTATAAATTTTAAATTTTTGGTATTATTTTTTTGTTTTGGTATAGGTGATTATAGTCTAAATGGACGAATATCGTTATGGAATGAATTCTGAAATAAATTTTAGCATGTGATCAGAATTTTCGTCCTTTATAAATAAGGTCGATGAGGGAGATCTGACGAATCATTTCACAACAAATGAAATTTTTTCCGCTCGTGAAAACTTAATTGAATGGGTAAGAGGGATTGCATATAATCTAGGATTTGTTGTAGTGACTATAAGATCCGATAAAGCTACCGATCAACCTGAGAGGAAGACGTTTGTGTTGCTAGGATGTGAAAGAGGCGGAAAATATAGAAAATACAAACCCGATGTCCAACCTAGTACGTATGGGACCTGAAAATGTGATTGTCCTTTCCAATTAAGGGGCAAGCCATCTGGTAATGCGATGGGTGAGTATTGCAAGTGATATGTGGATACCACAACCACGATTTAACAGAAACTTTAGTGGGACATCCTTATGCTGGTAGGTTAAATCCTACTAAACAAGTAGTACTTGTTGATATGACTAAAACCCAAGTAACACCGCAAAATATTTTGTTGACTCGAAAAGAAAATAATGATCATAATGTAACTACAATAAAACAAGTTTACACAGCAAGGTATACAAACAAACGCTCATTGAGAGGGTCGAGAACTGAGCTGCAATAGTTGATGATGATGTTGGATCACGACAAGTACATACATTGGAGTAGATGTGTGGAGGATTCTGAGGTTGTCAATGACCTCTTTTGGACACATCCTGATGTTATCAAGTTATTGAATGCATTTAATGTTGTTTTGTTAATGGATTCAACTTATAAAACAAATAAATATCGGTTGTCGTTGTTAGAGATTGTTGGTATGACATCTACTAGATTAACCTACTCAGCCGCATTTGCATTCTTATCAACTGAGTGTCAAAACAATTTCACCTGGGCTCTTGAAAAGCTTAGAGGTTTATTTTTGACATCTGAAGCTGGTCCACAAGTCATTGAAAACGATAAAGACTTGTCTTTGATGAATTCCATCGGCAATGTGTTTCCTCAGTCATATCAGTTTTTATGTCGCTTCCATATTATTAAAATTGTCAAAGCGAAGTGAAAAATGTTAGTTGATTGTGTGGAAGCATGGGATGTCATAATTGAAGCATGGGAGAACGTCATGGATTGTGAAGATGAATCTATGTTTGGTGACTGTGTGAATCGCCTTGAATATACCTATTGTTCATGGCCTTTATTCTTTGAATATGTGAATAGTACTTGGATTATTCCATACAAATACTTACTTTGTGACGGCATGGACAAACAACGTTATGCATTTAGGTAATACAACAACGAACAAGTATGTTTTAATGTTATATTAGTTTATTTTGTATTTGAATATTTGATAATATTGCTGATTTATTTTTGTCAGGGTTGAGTTTGCTCATTGGAACTTAAAGAAAGTATTGGGAAACAGTATGGGAGATCTTTGTTCTTGTTGGGATGCCACTCATAATGTCATTGTGTTGCAACATAATAAGATCAAAGCGTCGTTCGAAAGCAGTCTCAATCTTGTGAGTGAAGCTTATAAAGGCATACGATACAAAATACTTGTTGGACAAGTATCCAGATATGCTTTGGGACTAATAGTTGAAGAATTAGAACGAGTAAATCTTATAGGACTCAATAGGGGAAGATGTGGATGCATACTTAGACGGGCCTACGGTGCCCCTATGCCTATGAATTAGCATGTTATGCCCCTGGTATGATTCCGGGTGAATTTCATGTGATGAGAACAAGGTTGTCTATTTCAAATATTGTATCAAATGAATCACAACCAAGTTATCCATACAATGTGAGCTTGCTATGGTTGAAGAAAAATTTAAGGAGGTTGAGATTGAAGGTAAAGTGACGATTAAATAAAGGTTACTTGACATTGTTTGTCCTACAATGACATCTATGATACCTCCATTGCATAAAGTTAAGACGAAGGATGCACAAAAGAAAAAAATTTAGAGAACATAGATGTCTACAAAGCGTGATCCCTCATATTTTGAGCATGTAAACACATTTCAGTCAACAATTGAATCTTTGTCTGCGAAAAACAAATTTCAACTTAAGGATAAACCTATGCAACGAAGGAGAGTACCTATGATAAACCAATTTCATCCTATTTGTCAACCATACATTCTCAATGTTGTTGATGTCATTGATGATGCTCACTGTGGCTATAGATGCATTGCTGCGTCATTGGGACTCGAAGAAGATATTTGGCCCATTATACGAAATGATCTTTATAAAGAACTAAGTCAATGGCGTAATGAATATGCAACACTAGTGGAAGGCTATGATGGACTATAAGAGCTAAGGAAGTCTTTGATGGTGGACCAACAATCAGCGGTACACGTTCCTTTACTTGACAATGTATTTGTTATTTGTTTTATTAGTTTTATCATAATAAGAATTTGTTTTATTCTTTATAGGCTAATGCAACCAAGTGGATGACTATACCAGACATTGGGTATGCAATTGCTAATCGCTATAACGTCATCCTAGTCTGTCTTTCATATAGTTAGAATTATACGATATTCCCATACGTACCAGACCACCTTCTATGTAAGACAACATCACTTAGTATGTATAGGACACATTAACGACAATCATTTCATACAGGTAATGTTATTATTATTATTTCTAATTTCAAAATAAGATTTTTTACTAATAGGAAATTTACAGGTTGAACTAGAAGATGGTTATCCTTTGCCTATGATAGATGTGATATGCTCAAGTCATTGTTATCCAGAGGCGCGAATGTGGTCATATTCATATACAAATAGGATGCAAACATTTTCAGAGTTGATGGGTGTTACTACCTCCTATGTTGACTTAGTAGATTCATGATGTGATGTTGTTTTAATTCAAAAATGTAATGTAAAGAAACATTAAATATCATGCATATATAAAATTTAATGTTATTTTACAGGAAAAAATAACATAAGAAATGAGTCCAAAATAATTATTTAATGGGGTACAATAAAAGTGTAAAAGCTAATTCAATTTGAAGTAGATCGTCTTCAACGAACATGCCTGTCACGAACATTCCTGGCAGTTATCCTGGTCGGTGAGTACTCTTCAACGGTTGCTTCAGCTAAATCCAGTAGCTCCCGTGCATGAGTGTATCCTACCGTCCCCTCAGAAATTTCCCTACAAGAGAGCATTTGTTGTAACCTTCTGGCAAATGTCCTCATTACACCCTGCATTATAACGATGACACACAATTATATAAACAATCACAACAAAATTATACAACACAAACAATCTAGGTAAACATACAAGCAAACCAGACTGTGAAGCCGATTTAGGACGTTGCAGCACTTCATGAGGAATGTCACGTTGGAGTTTGGGATCAAGACTCGGCTGGTCGTCATTGGCAGCAAGAATAATGTAAGGATGAGATTTCATCCTAAACCAAGGAAGGTAACCATTAACACAATCAGATGGGAATCTACCGACAGACACATCCCTAACAACGTGATCATGACAGTGCAACTAGACATCATCAGTCGCCAGTATGTCCGCATCTACAACAACGGGTGGGTCACGAGGAATCGATGGACTACTTAAATCCAAACTGCCTCAAAACAAGCTCAGAAAAATGTCGGCACAACGTCTCACCAATCCTGATTCATCTCGAGAACACACAAACGCCGTAAAAAGAACGAGTCTCCCGATGTGATTCATAAGGGTACCAGATGACTGAATCATATGTCAGCGCATCCAAGTGTACCCTGACCTCTAAGAGGGTGGAACCCTGCCTCGGTGACTCCCACTTTGCAGCACACGGTCTGTCTTCCATGTACAAAGACATCAGACGCCTTCTTCCCAATGTAGGGAAGTGCTCATATATCCAACTCTACAAAACAAAAAATTACAAATTATTTCATAATCCACAGCGAAAAAATTCAACCAAATCAAATTGTAAACTAAATTTCTACCTGTAACAGAGTCAAATAACCTGCCATCTGTCTGGTCGAAGCCAAGCTGACATCTCCTAGCAGCAAATAAAAGAGACTAGGGATCAGAAAATTCAAACGCGGTGTTTTTATACTGGTTTGGCCAAGCCTACATCCAGTGTCCTTCCTACCACAGGAAGTAAATGCACTATAAAAATCAAGGTTTTTACAACAAGGTTTTTATAGAGACCTCACGTCAAAAATATAAAACACATATGTAACCCTCTAATCTAATATAGGTAGTAAACAACAAGACCAACAACAAGAACACCCTCTTCTGTTGTCTAACCCTTTGAGGCACCCTCAAAGTCACGAACACCACCGTTCTTCTTCCTGTAATCACAACAAGGAAACCAAGCCAATCTTAAAAAGATTGCAAATCTTGATCATGCAAGAAACTCCCAAATGTGTAGATTGATTAGACGTTTGAAACACAACAAGTCCTGCTCCTCAACAAATCTCAGAATCCTTGATCACCATGGTCAATCTTTATTCTTGGAGCTTTTCCCTTCTCTGTAAGATCACACAACTTTCTATAAAAATATAAAAGTGTTAGAATCACAAAAGTTCTTACAGAATTCAAATAAGAGTCAACTTATAATTAAACACATATTAGACGCATTTTAATCGACTTTTCTACTAATGTAATCGAATACACCATTCAGTTATAATAGTTTAGCAGCAATCACATCAATTAATTGATTGTACAATTAATGAAATCGAATATCATTTAATGCTTGCTCAACATAATTAAAAATATGACCGTTATGTTAGTTGTGACAAGCATTTAACAGTTTTTCAAAACATCAACCAACTTAGTCGAATACAAATCACATACAATCGAACGTTGCACATCAAAAGGAGACGTTGGAAGCGTGCATATACGAAAAAATATCCAAGGCAAAGACTTGCGGTCCAAGCTCAAAACTTCCTCCACAAATGATGGCACATATCTTTGCATATCTTTGCAATATTATATTAATAAATAATAACATGAACTAGGGTGTGAAATCATGTGTGGCTGTATTATTGGTTTGATAATATGTTTTGAGCTAAAATATGTTGGAGGATATGATGTGATTTTTTATTACATGTAGTAACGTTATGGGTTTAACTATGTGGTTGTTTGATAACATGGAATAAAACATGTGTTATTGTGAACTCGATGTAGTGGTACTAGAGGCGAACTTGCCTGAAGAAGCTATTTGGGAGAGTAGTGGGATGTGATGTACTTGCCTGGTGAAACTTTCTAGGAGAGTGGTGGGAAATGACACCGTGTACTTGTCTGGTGAAGCTCTATGGAAGAGTGGTAGGAAATGACACCGTGTACTTTCTCGATGGAGCTCTTTGGAAGAGTGGTGGGAAGTTGTGTACTTGTTCGATGAAGCTCCTTAGAGAGTGGTGGGAAGTGCCACCGTGTACTTACCTGGTGAAGAACTTTGGAAGAAAGGTGAGAAGTAGCTCTTTGGGAGAGTGGTATACTTGCCTGGTGTCCCTAGAGTGTGGTGGGAAGTGGTATCGTATACTTGCCTTGTGAAGCTCTCTAGAAGAGTCACTACAAAAATATGTAATTTTAGTAGGGGTTATTTTTGACGTTATCGGGGGTTTTAACCCCCGAAAAATACGTTTCCCGCAGTTACAAAAACCACTGGAAAAACCAGCGTCACAAAATTTCCAGCGATTTTATGCAAAATCGCCCCTATTTCCAGAGGTTTTTAGAACCGCCGGAATTAACCGGGGTTCTATGGAACCGCCCCTATTACTAGGGTTTTTTAGAAAACCGCCGGTAATGTCGCAACCGGAATCGCGACGGGACGACGATCCAAAAAGAAACGGGTTTTGAAAAGAGATTTGGAGTCGCCACCATAGTTTATTATGGAAAACTATGGAAAAACCTCAAAACGATAAAGCACGGTCCACGAAAACCAAAGATTGGGTTCGGGAGTCGGTTACGCGTGGGGAAGGTGTTAGCACCCCACAACGCCTGCCCTAAGGCAGTACCTTTAACTAAATGCACGAATATGATGTGGTTTTTCAAAATGTTTAATTATCCCCTAAAATAAAATTCTAAATAAACAAAACATATTTTTTAGTTTTTTGGGCCCGACAAGGATTGACCTTGCTCCTACGTATTCTCATTCAAAATGAGAAATCAGGGTTACGTAGTTCTAGTTAAGAGATTGTTTGTTGTTTGGAAAAGCAGATGTTTTTAATTTTTGGAGATTTTATGTTTTTTAATATTTTTGAGAAAAAGAAGGTAATGAGTACTAGGCCAACGCGAACGGTCGCACGAGTACTCATACCCTTAAAATGATATTTAAATATTTTTAATCATCTTTTTTTTTTTAAAAAAAGAGAAATAACGATATTAAGCACTAGGACGATGCGGACGATCACACGAGCACTCATATCGTTATTTACTTATTTAGGAAGACCTGAGAGTATTGAGTGCTAGGCTGATGCGGACGATCGCACGAGCACTCATACCGTTATCTACTTATTTAGGAAGACTTGAGAGTATTGAGTGCTAGGCTGATGCGGACGATCGCACGAGCACTCATACCCTCGTTTAATATTACGTAAATAAGAGAGAAAAGTATTGAACACTAGGACGATGCGAACGATCACACGAGTGTTCAACCTTTAAACGTATTTTTGAAATTTTATTTAAGAAAAGAAGAAAAAGGTTTTTAGCACAAGGACGACGCGAGCGGTCACACGTGTACTTAACCTTCAAAACCTATTTTTTATGTAAATTTATTTAAGGAAGAAGAAAAAGGTTTTTAGCACAAGGAAGACGCGAGCGGTCACACGTGTGCTTAAACCTTTAAAACGTATTTATGAAATTTTATTTAAGGAAGAAGAAAAAGGTTTTTAGCACAAGGAAGACGCGAGCGGTCACACGTGTGCTTAAACCTTTAAAACATATTTTTGTAAATTTATTTAAGGAAGAAGAAGAGGTTTTTAGCACAAGGACGACGCGAGCGGTCACACATGTGCTTAAACCTTTAAAACGTATTTTTGAAATTTTATTTAAGAAAAGAAGAAAAGGTTTTTAGCACAAGGACGACCGAGCGGTCACACGTGCGCTTTAAACCTTTAAAACTTTTCTTGTAATTTTCTATTTTATATGTGTATATAAGTAAAATTATTATATATATATTTTGAAATAAGTGGATAAAATAAAGTAATAAAATAAAAAATGAAATGAAATAAGATAAATAAAAAGGCAAATGAATAATTAAATAATAATAAAAATGGGGGTACCAAAATAAAAATAAAATAATGTCTAACGGTCAGCCGAAAAGCTTGGATAACGAACGGTCCGTGGTAAAGGTCGAACGTACGTTGGGAAAAGATTCAGAGTCACGAGCGCTCGTTGGGGAGAGTTGACGAACGTATGTTGAGAAAAATAGACTGAATGACGAGCGTTCGTTGGGTGATACGACGAACGTACGTTGAGTACAGGAAGGTAGATGACGAGCGTTCATTGGATGATGTGACGAACGGACGCTGAGAAGAGGAGGCTAGTCTACGAGCGCTCGCTGGTGACGAGCGTTCGTTGGGTAGATGAGGTGAGTTGAGGCCAAATGACGAGCGCTCGTTTGGGACGAGCGTTCGTTAGGAAAATGAGGTTGGATGGCGCACACTCGTTATGGACGAGCGTTCGTTGGGATGATGAGGCGGGATGACGAACGCTCGTTATGGACGAGCGTTCGTTGGGAAGATGTGAGAAGTGGAGACCGAATGATGAGCGCTCGTTTTGGACGAGCGTTCGTTGGGAAGATGAGGCTGGATGACGAACGCTCGTTATTGACGAGCATTCATTGGGAAGATATGGGCTGGATGACGAACGCTCGTTACTGACGAGCGTTCGTTGGGAAGATGTGGGAAGTGGAGACCGAATGACGAGCGCTCGTTTGGGACGAGCGTTCGTTGGGAAGATGAGGCTGGATGATGAACGCTCGTTATTGTCGAGCGTTCGTTGGGAAGATATGGGCTGGATGACGAACGCTCGTTATTGACGAGCGTTCGTTGGGAAGATGTGGGAAGTGGAGACCGAATGACGAGCGCTCGTTTGGGATGAGCGTTCGTTGGGAAGATGTGGCTGGATGGCGAACGCTCGTTATGGACGAGCGTTCGTTGGGAAAATGAGGTTGGATGACGAACGCTCGTTATGGACGAGCGTTCGTTGGGATGATGAGGGAAGTGAAGACCGAATGACGAGCGCTCGTTTGGGACGAGCGTTCGTTGGGAAGATGAGGCTGGATGATGAACGCTCGTTATGGACGAGCGTTCGTTGGGAAAATGAGGTTGGATGACGAACGCTCGTTATGGACGAGCGTTCGTTGGGATGATGAGGCTGGATGACGTACGCTCGTCATGGACAAGCGTTCGTTGGGAAGATGTGGGAAGAGGAGCCCGAATGACGAGCGCTCGTTTTGGACGAGCGTTCGTTGGGAAGATGTGGCTGGATGGCGAACGCTCGTTATGGACGAGCGTTCGTTGGGAAAATGAGGTTGGATGACGAACGCTCGTTATGGACGAGCGTTCGTTGGGATGATGAGGCTGGATGACGTACGCTCAATTTTGGGCCTGGCCCAATTGAATGGTTTCTAACCTAGAATTTCCTAGGGGTTCTACCTTCCCACTCTCATTCCTCACCCACTCAGATCCAACACCCTCCCGTAAGCTCCCTCTCTTATCTCACACACTCTCCAGAGACCCAAGTTTCTTTCTCTCTGACCAGGAAAACCCTAAATCTGGGAGGCACGCTGCCGCCACCTCGGCTTGAACCAGCCACCGCCACCTCTGCCAAGACCACGACTTGGCCTCGCCGGTGACAACCTGAACTCCTCGCTTCGAAAACGCCAACCCAGGGACGGGTTTACCTCCCCGCGCCGCATCTCCGTCTACCTCTTCGGCCACCTCCCTCACAGCCCAGGCCGCCGGAACTCAACATCGTAGCGCCCTTAACAGCGGCCAAGCTCTGCTTCCCCACCTCCTTCGCATATGCACTACTATGCCTTCGAACCAGCCACCGCGCCACCACCTTCTATTAGTCTCGACGTCGCCAGCGACACCACACTCCACCGGAGCTACCGCCGGTTGCGGCGTTCAACTCTCTCTTTCCTTTCTCGTGAATGACGAAAACGCACTCCCTGGGATGACTCTTCGTAGTGCTCTGTGTGAGATCTCTACTAACTCTAGGAAGATCATACGTAAAAATGGGTTGGCGAGATGATGATGGGAGCCTAGTGGAGGCTAGGCAGTGAGGTTGGGATGGTTAAGGGTGAGGGGGTCAAGGAGTTTGAGGTCAGGCCGTGGTATAAGGTGTTGAAGATGGAAATGAAGAGGAGAGGGATGAAGATAATGGACCGTGGTCATGAGGTGTATGATGGATGTGGATGGGGGTGATAAGCAGAGAGGAGTCAGTACCATGAGGGGATAAAGATGATAAGCTCGTCGTAAGGTGTTTGATGAATGAAGAGTAAGGCGATGCAACAGTGAACATATACAGTGTATGCAGACAAATACACAAATAGCAAATTCAACAGAGATCTGTGTAAAGGCAGCCAAATAACTCTCTAAACAGCATTACTTACCTCTCGAAGATCTACGTGCTTTGATCAATATCGTGCTTCCACTGAGTACTCTTCTCCGGCTGCCTTCTGTCTCTCTTTGCAGATGCGAAAATGGTGAAAAACTCCTCAGCGATGGATCCTCCAAGATGAAGAACAGAGATGTGCCACAACCTCCTTTTCTTCTCTCCGAAAATCTGGAAAAACGCCTCCTCACCACCTCGTCTCCGATTTCTCTCCTCTTCTCTCTCCAAAATCCTCCTGCCTTCTTGGAAAATCTTCCCCAACCACCTGGTCTCCCCCTTTTCTCTTTCCAAAAAAAATCTTAGAAAAATCCTCTCTAACCACCTTGTCTCCCTCCTTCAGACACGTCCCCCATATCCCCTTTTCCACGTTTTCTATTTTTTTTTTTATTTTTTTTATCTCAATTTTATTTTATTTTTCAATTATTTTTAATATTATTTTTCAATTTTTTTAATTAATTAAATTTTTTTTTAATTATTTTGATTAATTAACTCTATTAAAACAAATTGAAAATAAGAAATAAAATAGAAATTGAATTAAAAGCATAAAAATAGAATAAAACAAAAAGGTAAAATAAGATAAAAGGAAAATAATAAATAACCAATAGAATTTTTACAACCCGGACAAAATTGAGTGTTGACAGGTAATTACCAGAGGTTTCTGGAAAACCGCCGGTAATTACTAAGAGTTTTCCAAAACCGTTGAAAAATCATTTAAAAAAATTAAATATTTACCTTTAACATTCAATCAATTTACAATCATTTTTCTATATTATGATCTCATCCAATCAATTTACAATCATTTTTCTATATTATGATCTCATCCAATCAATTTATAATCCATATATCCTGTTAATGAACAGATTCAATTGAATAAACAAAATGAAATTCAATTCATACATTAAATTGTGTAATAATATTTAATACATTATTTGTACATAAAACTATATATTCAATCCAAATATTACATTATCCTACATATACTACTAAATTGTAGTCAAGTTTCTACAATTTATTAACACTTAAAATAAAAGAAACTCATTTGGTTCTAATGTCTTTCATGTCTGGACCTTCCATTCAGGATCAATCATTAAAACAATAGAATTAAAACAATATTGTAATAAAAAATTAGATAAGTCTTTAGTAATCTTTTTAATACCTTATTCCAAATGCACCAAAAGTTTCTTGTGTGCATCAACATAAACCACAAGAGACAAGAAGCAAATCAATCACAATCTTTAACTTTCCATAAAGTTTAGTAGCTCACACAAGCTTATTGCCTGAAACATCCATAAGGGCCATACAAAGTGAAATGAAAAGTATCAGTAACAAAAACTAAAACCTGGGTTTGACCATTGCCTCGCAGAGGGCCAAACTCACAGAACAAAAATTTAAATCCGACCATTGCCATGCAGAGGGCCGATAACAGAAAATTAAAACCTGGATTTGACCATTGCCTCGCAGAGGGCCAAACTCACAGAACGGAAATTTAAATCCAACCATTGTCATGCAGAGGGTCGATAACAGAAAATTAAAACCTGGATTTGACCATTGCCTCGCAGAGGGCCAAACTCACAGAACAGAAATTTAAATCCGACCATTGCCATGCAGAGGGTCGATAACAGAAAATTAAAACCTGGATTTGACCATTGCCTCGCAGAGGGCCAAACTCACAGAACAGAAATTTAAATCTGACCATTGCCATGCAGAGGGTCGATAACAGAAAATTAAAACCTGGATTTGACCATTGCCTCGCAGAGGGCCAAACTCACAGAACAGAAATTTAAATCCGACCATTGCCATGCAGAGGGCCGATAACAGAAAATTAAAACCTGGATTTGACCATTGCCTCGCAGAGGGCCAAACTTACAGAACAGAAATTTAAATCCGACCATTGCCATGCAGAGGGCCGATAACAGAAAATTAAAACATGATTTGTAGCTTTGAAAAGTTGATAAATGCCGAGTTAAACATGAAGATTTTGCAAACAATTCTCCTCGCTTCCTCTGAGATGATGTTATGTCATGATGGTGCATGAATGCATAGACACATGAGACTTTCATTTTGTTCTTTTCTTTTACTCTCGCTTCTCATCATCATCAATTTTTTTTTTTTTTTTTTTTTTTTTTTGAAAGTTCCATGCTTGGAATCCATTGTTAATATTGTCATCAAACACGATGTACGTTCAAAACGCATTCCTTAAAAACAACGTTGATATGTATAAAACCCTTTCATGAGCAGGAAGAATGTGTAACCCTGAGTTTAAAATTCTTTTTATCGCTTTTTGCAATCCAAATTAACTTGAACCCTGTAGGATGTGGAAGAATGGTTATGAAAAGCAGATGAATAATGATTTTCTGTGAGCAAGTATTAACGTATGCGTGTCCCTTATTTGGGGAAAAGTGATATTAACATGTTGGGCTCCCATATTGCCCCAATTTTGTACAATAAGTATGCTTTGGAAAAGTGAAAAGATTTGTATATGAAGGATTCCCCCCAAATTGGATGATCTTTGATTGACAGGGAGACGTTTTTTGTTTTTTTTTTTTTTAAATAACACTGAATTGTGTCGTTCACCACATTATTCTGTTTCAAAGTTAAATTCGTGAGAAAGATTAGGACCAACAGTTTTCAGTCAGCGTGGACTTTTATTGGCTTGTACCGTGGCTAAAGGTAAAAGGGTTTTGAAAGAAAGGATAACAAAGGCCCAAATGAGTGTTTGACGGTTAAAGTCTTTAAACAAGAATCATTTGCAAGGTGCCCAGTCAATTGTCCTTAGGGATTTGAACTTCAAGCATATTTATTGTTGTTTTTTCTTTCTTTCCCTTTGGATCATTCTTTTTGTTGCCCCTGTTGTGGTCCTTTTATGATACTTTCCTTTTCATTCATCATTTTTTTTTTCAACTTTGGATGCTTATGATGTACCCTTTCAAATTGACGTCGACATGCTAATGATTCTTGTATAGGGTGATAAAAACAATTATGCATTTTGGCTCAAAAGGGGTGCAATTGAATGAACTGCTTTTGACGATTGGATAATGAAAAATGGCCACACGTCACTCCGAATCTTGTTTGTCTGACTTTCTCTTGAATTTAAACTTGAAACGAAACTATGTAGTGCCTGACACATCAACTTCATTTTTCCTTTGTTTTCTCCTTCTTTTTTTTTTCTTTTTTTTTTATTTTTTTATTATTATTATTATTTTTTTTTTATATCTCCCTAATCAACGGATTATCGGTGATATGTAACATGATGAAAACTGCCCCAATATTAGGCATATGGCGAAATCTTTCGTCTTATGGGAAACGAAAAAATTAGGGTTCAAGTAATGTGAATGCAGATGCTTTATCAAGAAAAGAACACCGGTTACACCCAAAACCTTGAATCAGGAAAGGGCTCACCAACGGTATTTTTTCAAAACCCTCTTTTCGAAAATACTATGCCCTTGACAACTTTATTAACAACAAACTCAACATGTGACCTTCTTTTTTCGTTTTCCTTTTTCGACATCCTCCAGGACCGAGCTCACCAACTTGATATACCTGTGATGCTTTTTTATCCACATGCGTTTACTTATTTTCATTTTCATTTTTCCTTGGCTATTTAACAGCTCAGCGTGACATGCAATATTTCAGATGGCATGCAAACAACCAAAATATGAATGAAACCACGTAAAATTCATTTATTAAACAAACACAGAGTACAATAATCTTTAACGATAATATCAACATCCCCTTAGTGGCAACCACTATCACGGAATCATCATGCGTAAAACTTTTTTACTGCATCAGAATTAACTGGCAATGGTAACTCCTCTCCGTCCATTCTCGTGAGAATTAGTGCCCCACCAGAAAATGCTTTCTTCACTACAAATGGCCCTTCATAATTTGGAGTCCATTTGCCTCTATGATCCTTTTGTATAGGTAGGATCTTCTTCAACACTAGCTCACCTTCATGAAATTCTCTTGGATGTACCTTTTTGTCAAATGCCTTCTTCATTCTTCTTTGGTACAATTGTCCATGGCATACTGCTGTTAATCTTTTTTCATCGATGAGATTGAGCTGGTCGAAACGAGCTTGGACCCACTCAGCCTCTTCTAATTGGGTTTCCATTAAAACTCGTAAGGACGGAATTTCCACTTCAAACGGAAGTACTGCTTCCATTCCATATACAAGCGAGAAAGGCGTTGCCCCAGTCGATGTTCGTACCGAAGTGCGATAACCATGTAAAGCAAAAGGAAGCATTTCATGCCAATCCTTATATGTGACCACCATTTTCTGCACAATCTTCTTGATATTTTTGTTAGCAGCCTCTACTGCCTCATTCATCTTTGGACGATAAGGAGAAGAATTAAGATGATGAATTTTGAATTCCTCACATAACTCTGTCATCATCCGGTTATTCAAGTTAGTGGCATTATCAGTGATGATCCTGTTAGGGAGTCCGTATCTGCAAATCAACTCCCTTTTTATGAACTTGGTCACTACCTTTCTAGTCACATTAGCATAAGAAGCGGCCTCAACCCATTTGGTGAAATAATCGATTGCAACTAATATGAAACGGTGTCCATTTGACGCCTTTGGCTCTATAGCTCCGATGACATCTATTCCCCACATCGAAAAGGGCCATGGTGCAGACAACACGTTCAAGGTCGTGGGTGGAACATTGATATTACTTGCGTATACCTGGCATTTCTCACATTTTCTCACATGTGTACAACAATCATTTTCCATAGTCAACCAAAAATACCCCGCTCTCAGTATCTTCCTGGCCATTGAGTGCCCATTCATGTGCGTGCCAAATGTACCCTCGTGTACTTCTTTTAGTATCAGCTCGGCTTCTTTTGCATCTACGCATCTAAGGAGAACCATGTCATGATTCCTCTTATATAGAATATCCCCACTCAAAATGAAACTGCCAACCAACCTCCTTAACGCCCTTTTGTCGTTTTCTGATGCCTTCTCTGGATATTCTCGGGTCCTAAGATAATGCTTGATATCAAAGTACCAAGGTTTACCATCTACCTCCTCTTCGATGAAATGACAATACGCTGGCTTTGCATGACTCTTCATTTCAATCATTGGCAATTCTGCATCTTGATCAACTTCAAACATCGATGACAAGGTAGCCAATGCGTCTGCTAATTGATTATCTTCTCGTGGTATATGATTAAACGTGATGGAGTCGAAATACTCAATTAATCCCCTGATGTAAGCTTGGTATGGAATTAATTTAGTATCCCTAGTCTCCCATTCTCCCTTCAATTGATGGATGACCAAAGCTGAATCTCCATATACATCCAGAATTTTTGCTTTAGACTCTATAGCTGCTCGAATTCCCATGGCACAGGCTTCATATTCTGCGATATTATTCGTGCAATTAAAGCACAACCTTGCCGTCATTGGAATGTATTGATTCTTAGGAGAGATAAGCACTGCCCCTATTCCATGCCCCATTACATTCGAGGCCCCATCGAATAATACCGTCCAGGCTTTTTCATCTTTGTCCTCTTTATTCTCAGCAAATAAAGCCATGATATCTTCATCAGGAAATTCAGGTTGCATTGGCTGATAATCATTAATGGGCTGATGGGCTAAATATTCCGCTAAAGCGCTACCCTTGATAGATTTCTGAGTAACATATACAATGTCATACTCCGATAGTAGCATCTGCCATCGAGCTATCCTTCCAGTGAGAGCAGGCTTTTCAAAAATATACTTGATAGGATCCATCTTGGATATCAACCAAGTAGAATGGCTCAACATGTATTGCCTTAGACGATGAGTAGCCCACGCCAGTGCACAACAAGTTCGTTCTAACGACGAATATCGTTGTTCGCAATCTGTGAATCTCTTGCTCAAGTAATATATAGCATGCTCTCTTTTCCCATCTTCATCATGCTGACCCAATACACAACCCATTGAATTATCCAATACGGTCAAATACAAAATGAGCGGTCTTCCTGGCATAGGTGGACGCAATACAGGAGGGTCTTGCAGGTATTGTTTGACCTTTTCAAAAGCAACTTGACAATCTTCATTCCAGACTACGGCCTGATTTTTCCGTAGTAACTTGAACATTGGTTCACAAGTAGCAGTTAATTGGGAGATGAACCTAGCAATGTAGTTCAATCTTCCCAAAAAACCTCGAACCTCCTTTTCTGTTCTGGGCGCAGGCATTTCCGTTATCGCTCTTACTTTGTCCGGATCAACTTCTATCCCTCTTTGACTGACAATGAAGCCCAACAATTTTCCAGACTTTACTCCAAACGTGCATTTGGCAGGATTTAATCTGAGTTTGTACTTTCTCAGCCTCTCAAATAATTTCCTTAGATTGAAAATATGCTCCTCTTCTGATTCAGACTTTGCAATCATGTCATCCACATAAACTTCAATTTCCTTATGCATCATATCATGAAAAAGTGTCACCATTGCCCTTTGGTATGTTGCTCCAGCATTCTTGAGTCCGAAAGACATCACCTTATAACAGAATGTTCCCCATAACGTGATAAAGGTCGTTTTTTCCATATCTTCCGGTGCCATTTTAATTTGATTATATCCCGAGAATCCATCCATGAATGAAAATAACGAAAATTTGGCCGTATTATCAACCAGAGTATCAATGTGTGGTAACGGGAAATTATCCTTCGGACTTGCACGATTCAAATCACGATAGTCAACACACATCCGAACTTTCCCATCCTTCTTAGGCACTGGTACCACATTCGCTACCCATTGTGGGTATCTTGCCACAGCCAAAAATCCTGCGTCAAATTGCTTTTGGACCTCCTCTTTAAATTTTAGTGACATTTCCGGCTTCATTCTTCTTAGTTTTTGCTTGACCGGAGGGCATTCTGGCTTGAGTGGGAGCTTATGCTGCACAGTATCGGTATCCAGACCCGGCATGTCATTGTAAGACCACGCGAATACATCTTTAAACTCCTTCAACAGGGCACGTAATTTTTCCCTCACTTCCGTTTTCATACTAGTACCGATTTTCACTTCCTTTATCTCATCATTCTCCCCCAAGTTGAGTATTTCAATCTCCTCCTGATGGGGTTTTATCTCCTTAGATTCTTGTTCCACTAATCTCAACAATTCTGGAGAGGGTTCCACATCATCTTCGAAATCATCTTCCGTATTATTGATAGGGTGCTCAAAATTAGGAACATTGATATCATTATTTTCAAAACAATCATTGTCACATCTGCATCATTTAAATTTATGAAAAAGTATAAATAAATGAGGTAAACAAAGAAAAATGCCAAATGATGATGAAATGCAACTTTATTATCACGCTGAGTGAAAAGTAAAAAGAATCAATCCACAAAACTTCAGTTCTAAAGCCCCAATCGAAACTATAAGCTTAATTAAAACTATTACATTTTGTTCACATTAAGCATCACAGGTAAATCCAGTGTTTCCCAATTGTTGAGTTGAGTATCAGGGGAGCAAGCCCACACAAAGCTCGAACTTTGAGGCCTTTCTTCATCTTCCACGGCTGCTATCTGGCCAGTGTTGATCCACCCAGCACTGCGGAAGCTTTCCTTGATGTCAACAATGTGAATTTTGCTCTCTCTGGGCCCTCGTCTTTCTGCACGGGCCAGACTGCGCTCTTTTCTTTCTTCAATCATCCTTTTCCTGTCTTCCTTGGTAGGTTTATACCCCAAGCCATATCTGTTCTTGTTTTCAACGATTTCTAGAGGGAATGCTCGCCCCTGCCGATATTTGCCCAAACCTTCCCCATATATATAGCCCTCTCTTAGCATAATCTTGGCCATCATAATAGAAGCACATGATAGACGAGGATTTACTGGAAACGGTTCCACACAAGCATTTCCCACAATTTCCAACGATTGGAAGGCTGTCTCGAGAGCTTCTTCAGCCGCCTCGATGTAGCGCGTGGATGATGGTCCACTCACAAGAAGATCCTCTTCTCCTGATACTATCACCAGCTTATCTCCTATCACATACTTCAACTTCTGGTGTAGTGTAGAAGGCACAACTCCAGCCGAATGAATCCAGGGGCGTCCCAACAGACAACTATAAGCTGGCAGGATATCCATAACCTGGAATGTTATTTGAAAGACACACGGGCCAACTTGCATTGGTAAATCCACCTCTCCCATCACTTCTCTTTTACTGCCATCGAACGCCCTCACAATCATTGAACTCGGCCTCATATGCATTCCTTCGCAAGGTAGCTTTTCCAAGGTTGCTTTCGGCATAACATTCAAGGAGGACCCATTGTCCACTAAAACACGCGCAATAACATGATCCAGGCATTTCACAGAGACGTGAAGAGCCTTGTTATGCCCTCTTCCCTCAGCAGGTATCTCTTCATCCGTAAAGGTGAGATAATTATTAGCAACAATATTGCCAACAATACCTTCGAATTTATTCAACGAAATACCTTGCTCCACATGAGCCTCACTGAGTATCTTCATTAGCAACTTTCTGTGTGATGCCGAATGCACGAGCAAGTCTAACAAGGATATACGAGCAGGCATACGATTTAACTGTTCCACCACCTTATATTCACTTTGTTGTATGAATTTTAAAAATTCACAAGCCTCCTCTTCAGAAACCTCCCTCCTCTCTTCCCTGTCGGGGATTTCCTCTGTCTGTGCCCCCTTCCCCTTTAAGAATTCTTTTGCCTTTGCGGCCATCGTTGCTTCATTATCATTAACCCTTTCTCGAACCAACTCTGGTGACGTGAAAATTCGACCACTCCTAGTCATTCCCCCTATCCCTGATATGTTTTTGACGACAGGATCAACGCTTTGCGTTTCGCCTGACGCATGCGTCCCATATCTCCATGGGACGGCTTTTTCGTTCTTGTAAGGAAAAGGGGCTGGTACATGGATAACTACAGGCGACCTTCCTTGAGTTGGTGGGATAGAAGTAGTCTTAGTGAAACGAATCACTAATGGTTCTGGTAAAATCATACCGGATTCATCACCAGTCTGTGCAAATACCTCACCCTCATCCTTCTTGTAGCATACCTGCATCAGACCGCGATCTAGCAGGTCTTCAAGAATTTCTTCAAATTCAACACACTCCTCAATGGAGTGCTTAGCCTCCGGGTGGAGCGCGCATGCCATACTCTCATCATAATCACCCTTCACGATACCCACTTTCAGCAACGCCTCCAAAATAAACCTCCTAGAGCTCCTGACTTCTTTCACATTTCTCACCAGCTCATGTTCTTTCACTTCAACAGCATTCGTCGAAGCACTTCCATGCCCTGATAAAGGATTGGACTCGACACTAGGCTTATCCTCTTGGAACTTTAACCACTCGGAATCAATTAGAGTCTGCACTTTATGCTTGAAAGCCAGACACCTCTCAGTGGAATGACCAGCGGCCCCTCCATGATAACTACACTTTGCATCTGCATCATAACCTCTTGGATACGGAGGCTGCAAAGGCTTCAGGGGACAAACGACAACTAGCCCTTGTTTGATAAGCTGAGGCAATAATTCCGTATAAGTTGTAGGAATTGGAGTAAAGTTAACATAATTTCTTTCCTTCTTGGATAAGCATTTGGACCCACATTCATATTGGAACCTACATTTGCCCCTCCCCTCCAATTATTCGTCGGGATGTATTGTGGTTGATAGTATCCCGGTTGTTGTTGAGGCCTAATTTGATGACCAAATGACGCGTTAGCTGCATGTGGATGTTGACCCCAGTATGGTCGATAGTTATGAGTGGGAGCCTGACCTCTCCACACGGGGGTTGCAGATGTTGCATGCACATCTCCCTCCTTTCTTTTCCCTGAGTTGAAATTGGGTTTTTTGGAGTTTGCACCCGCCGACGAGCCATATGCAATCTTCCCATTTTTCAACCCGATCTCTATTCGCTCGCCTATCACGATGATATCGGCAAAATTTGAAGATACATTTCCCACCATATGTTCATAAAATGGTGGTTGGAGCGTATTTACAAACATTGCCACCATTTCTTTATCATACAAAGGCGGCTCAACTTGTGCGGCCAATTCCCTCCACCGCTGAGCATACTCCTTAAAAGTTTCGTTGTCTTTCTTCGACATGTTTTGCAGCTGTAAACGATCTGGCGCGACATGTGTGTTGTATATGTACTGCTTCACAAAAGCATCAGCCAAATCTGCCCAACAACGAATACGAGTCGGCTCCAAATGGGTATACCAGTTTAACGCCACTCCAGCCAAACTATCTTGAAAAACATGGATGAGCAGCTGCTCATCATAAGCATATGCAGCCATCTTTCTGCAAAACATAGTTAGATGGCTCTTTGGGCATGTATTTCCCTTATACTTCTCAAAATCTGGCGCCTTGAACTTATGTGGAATTTTGACGCCAGGAACCAAGCTCAATCTAGAAACATCCCCAAATCCATAACTTTCATACCCCTCCACAGCCCTCAATCTTGCCTCTAGGCTCTCCAGTTTATCTTTCGCCCCATCAACATTACTAATTACCCCCTGAAACGAGGTATGTGGTGCAGCCCCTGTAGAAAAGCCCTCTCCGGTAATCACAGGCGGCACCGGAGTTACTCGTATTCCATCAGACATGCTTGCATGCATTCCTTCATTTATCATGGGTGCGGACATTACAACAGGTCCCTGAATACTGATTGGCGGTATGTTGACAGTGGTAGGGAAAGAGAATGAAGCCTGCTCCCCTTCTGTGTATTCTCCCACAGGTGGGGTGTAACCTGGAGGTAATCCATACATTGGGAACGGAACAGATTGGCTCCCAGAACTGAACACCGGAGGGTAATATTGAGCACTTCCCTCGACTTGCGCAGGCGTCGCCCCTCCCGTAGTCTTCAGGGCTTCGAGAGCCGCCAAAATCTGGGCCATCTGATCCTTCAACTGGTTGACATCGGCCTTAATAGATTCGTGTGACTGCTCCCAATTCTCCATGACCTTTGAGTTAGCTCTGGTCCTGTACGGATGTCGTGGAAAATTTGCCGTTGTTTTCTCACTTGTACTGCTGATTATTATTATTTTTTTTTTATTAAATTAAATTAGATAAGGATGAAAAATGCAAAACAAAAGAAAACATGATGCATGCTAGTGATAAGTGGAAATCACAGGATAACGATGACAATACTGATGGAAAATTAACACAAGCCGATACCAAACAAACATCCCTTATCTTTCATTTCAAGAAAATTTGATCCATTACATCGTCTAAGTAACAAAACACATAATTCCGATGTACATCAATCCCGCGCCCGGGCAATGAAAGATTTCATCTCTCCCACCAACCATTTACAATGATTAATAAACAATTCTATTTCCGCTGGTGAGTTACAAAAATGAGTGCTTGCTTCAGCATTCGACACCATCCTGGGGATGTCTTCAATTGCCCCGTTTGCCAAAGCAGCCAACTGAGAGAATCTTTCCTTCCAGTGCTTTACAGCCATTTCTTGCTC
Source organism: Vigna umbellata (assembly GCF_029865625.1). Taxonomy (NCBI): domain Eukaryota; kingdom Viridiplantae; phylum Streptophyta; class Magnoliopsida; order Fabales; family Fabaceae; genus Vigna; species Vigna umbellata. The sequence goes on along the minus strand of NC_142165.1, from coordinate 76,522,925 downwards.
GGCGATGTGCTCTTCCATTCGCTTTATCAAGGCCTGATGCCTTTCTTCAAATTCTATCGACCTCCATCGCTCCTCCTGTTCTTCGATATATTCCTCCATTTGTTTTATCAGAGTTCGATGCTCTTCCTCTGCTTCTGTTAGCTTCCAACGCTCCCTATTCATATCCGCCTCAAACGACATGGCCATCTCTTTCATCTCATGCCCCGCTTTTTCTATCTGAATCTGCGCTTCTCTTAATCTCTTCAGGGCTTCTCTTTTATCTCTTTTGGCTTCTTCGTAGAGGTGCTTCCACTCCTTCCCCTCTTCTAAAGCCACCTTCTTCTCATTTACCCTCATGGATAATTCCTTACTCGCGGCAGCTAGATCCTGTTTCACTCGAAATGTGTAATCCCTCTCAGCCTTCTGGCTTTTGACAAGGTTTTCATAAGCCCGCGACTTTTCTTCATTATCATTTTTCATATCCACAAGATCATTACGCGCCCTTTGTAATTCGTTTTCCAACCTAGCATTCCTAATTTTCAATTTCTCCATCTCAGCTTTTAGTTGTTGCACCTCTTCACTTTCTGGAGCTTGGGATGGTCCTTCACTAGCTGATTGATCCTTGATCGGCTTGAAAGGCAGCTTGACTACTTTCACTCTCTCCAGAATCCAGGTGTGATAACTAACACTGCTATCCACTACTCCATCCCTCAAGTCCTTCTCTGCTCGAACAACATTTTCCCAGGCGCTTTTAACCTTTCTTAACAGTTCGATGAAATGCCCGTCTTCGTAATAAATGAATAGGGTAGCAAGGTAATCTGATGAAGGTGCCCCTTTTATAGGATGCCCAAATTGTCTTTGCACCAAAAGGGGGTTGTAATTGATACAGTACCGGGCACCTATGAGAGGTACATTAGGAAAACTACCACAATGTTGTATAGCCAGTTTATTTCCGAGCCAAGGAAGGCGCCATTTTATACTTCTTTCGCTCAAGCCGGCAAGGAATCGGGCCCAATCGTTTCCTCCTTTACCTTTAAGCCCTTGGTGTGACAAATTCTCCGATAGACTCTTAACGTCGACCATCTCCTTAAACACGCGAGTTGTCATCCATGTATACAACGCCGGTAAGCAACATAGAATCTTCTTTCCTTTTCTCTCATGGCAAAAACTCAAAGTCCCATAAACATCTGCAAGAACTGCTGTTACAGGATTCTCTGATCTGGTTTTACTCGCCACGAAGACGTCTATTGCGGTGTAATCCACAAATTCTTCTATTTTGGGAAACAAGACAATGCCATATATGGTGAGGGCTAATACATCCATGAAAGTTTCCCAATCCTCTTTATCAGCCAGATGATGTAAATACTGCTCTAGATATCCCCGTGATAACCCATGCACTTGATTCCTCATCATCATCCTGTCTTCAAGCTCCTTGGGATGTAATTTCATGATGGTAGCAATAGTGGGTATAGAGGCATGATGCTCTAAATGTTGATAGGGAGTGGTGCCCTCCAATGGCAAACCCAAGATATACTCGAACTCTTCTATGGTTGGCGCCAACTGAAAGTCTTGAAATGTAAAACATCGAAGCGGAGAATCATAATATTGTGCCAAGGCTGTGATAGCGGGTATTTGTACTTCAACCTCCATTAAATTCAACAAATTTCCATATCTTCTCTGAAAGGTTTCTCTCCTTATAGTCTTAAGCCTTTTGCCCAAGTTTATCAGCCCGGTCAAATTTCCAACATGAGTCCTTAGACTATACTTCTTTCTTAAATCGGAAGAGTCGGTGTGCTGTGTAGCATCGGATCTTGTGTTAACATCCATCTCGTATGAAGTCAAGTAGGTACCTGTGATTTCCCTTAAAATTAACATGTTACTAAATGATGTATGAATATGATGCATGATAATAAAATAACATGACAAAACAAAACACATGCATGGTATGAAATGTAATATCATAAAAAAAAATGAACAGTATGAGGGTTACAGAAGCATATATTCCTCCCATCGTGCCCTACCAAAGGTTCACTGCTTTGAGTTCAAGGTCAAGTATATGCAATCTCACAAGGATGATTTCCTGAACCTAAAGGTCAAAGGTCACTAGAGCTATGGCCCCCTTCGTAGCATTTCCACAACAGGCGAGTAATCAACTAGGTGTGAAAACACATATGAAGAGAACAGACTCTAGCTGGAGTTCTCACGATAGCCAAACAGGAAGTACATCCCAGAGTGACACCGCTACACAACTCCTCTAATTCTAAGCTACGCTCAGACCCGGGTATAGGGCCCCACTCATGATATGCCAAAAGTGTGTGTGTGAAGGGAGGAAATTATGCACACCCAAACCCTCACCTGCAAAACAACCAGAAAAATTCCCAGGCAGATATAAACATATTGTCTACCCTAGGGTTCAATATTCCACAGTTATTGCAGTTATTCTAAATATCAAGCATAGATAGAGAAAAGGGAAAGAAAAACACAAAGCAAAACCACACCAAATCCGCGCCTCTAATTAAATGGCTCGACTCTCTAGACGTCCCCAGTGGAGTCGCCATCTGTCGCAACCGGAATCGCGACGGGACGACGATCCAAAAAGAAACGGGTTTTGAAAAGAGATTTGGAGTCGCCACCATAGTTTATTATGGAAAACTATGGAAAAACCTCAAAACGATAAAGCACGGTCCACGAAAACCAAAGATTGGGTTCGGGAGTCGGTTACGCGTGGGGAAGGTGTTAGCACCCCACAACGCCTGCCCTAAGGCAGTACCTTTAACTAAATGCACGAATATGATGTGGTTTTTCAAAATGTTTAATTATCCCCTAAAATAAAATTCTAAATAAACAAAACATATTTTTTAGTTTTTTGGGCCCGACAAGGATTGACCTTGCTCCTACGTATTCTCATTCAAAATGAGAAATCAGGGTTACGTAGTTCTAGTTAAGAGATTGTTTGTTGTTTGGAAAAGCAGATGTTTTTAATTTTTGGAGATTTTATGTTTTTTAATATTTTTGAGAAAAAGAAGGTAATGAGTACTAGGCCAACGCGAACGGTCGCACGAGTACTCATACCCTTAAAATGATATTTAAATATTTTTAATCATCTTTTTTTTTTTAAAAAAAAGAGAAATAACGATATTAAGCACTAGGACGATGCGGACGATCACACGAGCACTCATATCGTTATTTACTTATTTAGGAAGACCTGAGAGTATTGAGTGCTAGGCTGATGCGGACGATCGCACGAGCACTCATACCGTTATCTACTTATTTAGGAAGACTTGAGAGTATTGAGTGCTAGGCTGATGCGGACGATCGCACGAGCACTCATACCCTCGTTTAATATTACGTAAATAAGAGAGAAAAGTATTGAACACTAGGACGATGCGAACGATCACACGAGTGTTCAACCTTTAAACGTATTTTTGAAATTTTATTTAAGAAAAGAAGAAAAAGGTTTTTAGCACAAGGACGACGCGAGCGGTCACACGTGTACTTAACCTTCAAAACCTATTTTTTATGTAAATTTATTTAAGGAAGAAGAAAAAGGTTTTTAGCACAAGGAAGACGCGAGCGGTCACACGTGTGCTTAAACCTTTAAAACGTATTTTTGAAATTTTATTTAAGGAAGAAGAAAAAGGTTTTTAGCACAAGGACGACGCGAGCGGTCACACGTGTGCTTAAACCTTTAAAACATATTTTTTTTTTGTAAATTTATTTAAGGAAGAAGAAGAGGTTTTTAGCACAAGGACGACGCGAGCGGTCACACATGTGCTTAAACCTTTAAAACGTATTTTTGAAATTTTATTTAAGAAAAGAAGAAAAGGTTTTTAGCACAAGGACGACGCGAGCGGTCACACGTGCGCTTTAAACCTTTAAAACTTTTCTTGTAATTTTCTATTTTATATGTGTATATAAGTAAAATTATTATATATATATTTTGAAATAAGTGGATAAAATAAAGTAATAAAATAAAAAATGAAATGAAATAAGATAAATAAAAAGGCAAATGAATAATTAAATAAAAATAAAAATGGGGGTACCAAAATAAAAATAAAATGATGTCTAACGGTCAGCCGAAAAGCTTGGATAACGAACGGTCCGTGGTAAAGGCTGAACGTACGTTGGGAAAAGACTCAGAGTCACGAGCGCTCGTTGGGGAGAGTTGACGAACGTATGTTGAGAAAAATAGACTGAATGACGAGCGTTCGTTGGGTGATACGACGAACGTACGTTGAGTACAGGAAGGTAGATGACTAGCGTTCATTGGATGATGTGACGAACGGACGCTGAGAAGAGGAGGCCAGTCTACGAGCGCACGCTGGTGACGAGCGTTCGTTGGGTAGATGAGGTGAGTGGAGGCCAAATGACGAGCGCTCGTTTGGGACGAGCGTTCGTTAGGAAAATGAGGTTGGATGGCGCACACTCGTTATGGACGAGCGTTCGTTGGGATGATGAGGCGGGATGACGAACGCTCGTTGTGGATGAGCGTTCGTTGGGAAGATGTGAGAAGTGGAGAACGAATGATGAGCGCTCGTTTTGGACGAGCGTTCGTTGGGAAGATGAGGCTGGATGACGAACGCTCGTTATTGACGAGCATTCGTTGGGAAGATATGGGCTGGATGACGAACGCTCGTTACTGACGAGCGTTCGTTGGGAAGATGTGGGAAGTGGAGACCGAATGACGAGCGCTCGTTTGGGACGAGCGTTCGTTGGGAAGATGAGGCTGGATGATGAACACTCGTTATTGACGAGCGTTCGTTGGGAAGATGTGGGCTGGATGACGAACGCTCGTTATTGACGAGCGTTCGTTGGGAAGATGTGGGAAGTGGAGACCGAATGACGAGCGCTCGTTTGGGACGAGCGTTCGTTGGGAAGATGAGGCTGGATGATGAACGCTCGTTATGGACGAGCGTTCGTTGGGAAAATGAGGTTGGATGACGAACGCTCGTTATGGACGAGCGTTCGTTGGGATGATGAGGGAAGTGGAGACCGAATGACGAGCGCTCGTTTGGGACGAGCGTTCGTTGGGAAGATGAGGCTGGATGATGAACGCTCGTTATGGACGAGCGTTCGTTGGGAAAATGAGGTTGGATGACGAACGCTCGTTATGGACGAGCGTTCGTTGGGATGATGAGGCTGGATGACGAACGCTCGTTATGGACAAGCGTTCGTTGGGAAGATGTGGGAAGAGGAGCCCGAATGACGAGCGCTCGTTTTGGACGAGCGTTCGTTGGGAAGATGTGGCTGGATGGCGAACGCTCGTTATGGACGAGCGTTCGTTGGGAAAATGAGGTTGGATGACGAACGCTCGTTATGGACGAGCGTTCGTTGGGAAAATGAGGTTGGATGACGAACGCTCGGTATGGACGAGCGTTCGTTGGGATGATGAGGCTGGATGACGATCGTTCGAAAAAAGCCAAAGGTTCTTGGACGTACGCTCAATTTTGGGCCTGGCCCAATTGAATGGTTTCTAACCTAGAATTTCCTAGGGGTTCTACCTTCCCGCTCTCATTCCTCACCCACTCAGATCCAACACCCTCCCGTAAGCTCCCTCTCTTATCTCACACACTCTCCAGAGACCCAAGTTTCTTTCTCTCTGACCAGGAAAACCCTAAATCTGGGAGGCACGCTGCCACCACCTCGGCTGGAACCAGCCACCGCCACCTCTGCCAAGACCACGACTTGGCCTCGCCGGTGACAACCTGAACTCCTCGCTTCGAAAACGCCAACCCAGGGACGGGTTTACCTCCCCGCGCCGCATCTCCGTCTACCTCTTCGGCCACCTCCCTCACAGCCCAGGCCGCCGGAACTCAACATCGTAGCACCCTTAACAGCAGCCAAGCTCTGCTTCCCCACCTCCTTCGCATATGCACTACTATGCCTTCGAACCAGCCACCGCGCCACCACCTTCTATTAGTCTCGACGTCGCCAGCGACACCACACTCCACCGGAGCTACCGCCGGTTGCGGCGTTCAACTCTCTCTTTCCTTTCTCGTGAATGACGAAAACGCACTCCCTGGGATGACTCTTCGTAGTGCTCTGTGTGAGATCTCTACTAACTCTAGGAAGATCATACGTAAAAATGGGTTGGCGAGATGATGATGGGAGCCTAGTGGAGGCTAGGCAGTGAGGTTGGGATGGTTAAGGGTGAGGGGGTCAAGGAGTTTGAGGTCAGGCCGTGGTATAAGGTGTTGAAGATGGAAATGAAGAGGAGAGGGATGAAGATAATGGACCGTGGTCATGAGGTGTATGATGGATGTGGATGGGGGTGATAAGCAGAGAGGAGTCAGTACCATGAGGGGATAAAGATGATAAGCTCGTCGTAAGGTGTTTGATGAATGAAGAGTAAGGCGATGCAACAGTGAACATATACAGTGTATGCAGACAAATACACAAATAGCAAATTCAACAGAGATCTGTGTAAAGGCAGCCAAATAACTCTCTAAACAGCATTACTTACCTCTCGAAGATCTACGTGCTTTGATCAATATCGTGCTTCCACTGAGTACTCTTCTCCGGCTGCCTTCTGTCTCTCTTTGCAGATGCGAAAATGGTGAAAAACTCCTCAGCGATGGATCCTCCAAGATGAAGAACAGAGATGTGCCACAACCTCCTTTTCTTCTCTCCGAAAATCTGGAAAAACGCCTCCTCACCACCTCGTCTCCGATTTCTCTCCTCTTCTCTCTCCAAAATCCTCCTGCCTTCTTGGAAAATCTTCCCCAACCACCTGGTCTCCCCCTTTTCTCTTTCCAAAAAAAATCTTAGAAAAATCCTCTCTAACCACCTTGTCTCCCTCCTTCAGACACGTCCCCCATATCCCCTTTTCCACGTTTTCTATTTTTTTTTTTATTTTTTTTATCTCAATTTTATTTTATTTTTCAATTATTTTTAATATTATTTTTCAATTTTTTTAATTAATTAAATTTTTTTTTAATTATTTTGATTAATTAACTCTATTAAAACAAATTGAAAATAAGAAATAAAATAGAAATTGAATTAAAAGCATAAAAATAGAATAAAACAAAAAGGTAAAATAAGATAAAAGGAAAATAATAAATAACCAATAGAATTTTTACAACCCGGACAAAATTGAGTGTTGACAGGTAATTACCAGAGGTTTCTGGAAAACCGCCGGTAATTACTAAGAGTTTTCCAAAACCGTTGAAAAATCATTTAAAAAAATTAAATATTTACCTTTAACATTCAATCAATTTACAATCATTTTTCTATATTATGATCTCATCCAATCAATTTACAATCATTTTTCTATATTATGATCTCATCCAATCAATTTATAATCCATATATCCTGTTAATGAACAGATTCAATTGAATAAACAAAATGAAATTCAATTCATACATTAAATTGTGTAATAATATTTAATACATTATTTGTACATAAAACTATATATTCAATCCAAATATTACATTATCCTACATATACTACTAAATTGTAGTCAAGTTTCTACAATTTATTAACACTTAAAATAAAAGAAACTCATTTGGTTCTAATGTCTTTCATGTCTGGACCTTCCATTCAGGATCAATCATTAAAACAATAGAATTAAAACAATATTGTAATAAAAAATTAGATAAGTCTTTAGTAATCTTTTTAATACCTTATTCCAAATGCACCAAAAGTTTCTTGTGTGCATCAACATAAACCACAAGAGACAAGAAGCAAATCAATCACAATCTTTAACTTTCCATAAAGTTTAGTAGCTCACACAAGCTTATTGCCTGAAACATCCATAAGGGCCATACAAAGTGAAATGAAAAACCGATTCTGATGAACTCAGTGTTGCAGCATGATGCTATAAGCCTCAGTATACATTTATCCGCACTGCTTCCAAATTGAAAGCATCGTCATTAAGTAAAGTAGTGTCCTGCTTCCAAATTGAAAGCATCATCATTAAGTGAAGTAGTGTCCAGACCTACAGATTCCATTTCTTCCATTCTTCTGAGAATCTGCATGTATCTTGTTCACAAATTTAGGTATTGGATAAAACTCATAAATGTACAAGTGAAGTGTATCTGAATCAAGACTTGTGAAGTACAGTTGGCCTTCCTCGCTAAATCCAAACCAAGTTCCTAAAGCAATTGACCTAAGTGACTAGTTATTTACCTTGCCAGACTTAGCACCCCGCTTTCTAGTAGTAGTTTCTTTAAATGAGGTAGAAACAATTGACTCAGGGACAGGGTTCGACAAGTCGAGCTGTTAAAAGCTTACTCAGTATCTCTCGTACAACTTGTGTATCCATGGCATTTTGTGCAAGTATATCATTTAAAATGAAATAATTTGAAAGGATTCATGATTTTGCGAGATCCAGGACCTCAACCATGTTTGAAATACAGTAATTTCAACATATTATTCAAAAACCAAGTCTAGAAGTAAGCATGAGCTAGTAGTGTTTTGGAATAATAAGATCATAATTTTCTAACTTTGATGACAGAGAATATATTCTTTCGAAAAGAATATAAACAAATGTTTGGAAATATAAATCATTCGTGACATGATATGTTTCTATGCCCTTTTCAGTTATTTACCTTGTATATCCATTTATGATAATATTGTATTAAGTTTCCAGCACTACACATTGATATTAATGGTATTAAATACTAAGTATAAGATAATATAGCAAATATAAATAAAATTGGTACACATAAGGAGATACAAATACTTATATCTCCTTTAACCTCCTTTGAATTTCATCACACCTTTTTGCCATTGGACTTCACTTTTCGAGAGAAATGTTTTTATGGATGTAAAGCAACACAACACTACGTGTAGACTAACACATCATACTACCTAATGTTATGGAGCATTGTCTTTGCTTATTCAAGCTCTTAACAAGTTCAGCTTCAATTTCCATTGCTTCTTCATTCTTTTCATCCTGTGAATCAAAATTACCACCATTGAGCTTTCATGCAAAGGCCGAATAGCAACCTCTCTATATAAACTAGAATAATATAAAATAAGGAGGGAGATAATACAAGGAAATAATGTTCAACATTACGTCACTAGCAAATTTACAATAATAAAATGAACCTATGGTTGAGAAAAATCCAGATTGAGAATACCACACAAGTTCAATCAATAGAAGAGAAGAAATGCACTTGAAGTCTAGAAGAGGATATGCATAGTCCACACTATTTCCCAAAATATCCATCAGGGATCAAGGTTTAAAACTAGAAATTCTTTGAATTGAATATTATAAAGAGGAAAAGAAATCAGTACAAACATAACATTGAGATGACCACCGAATAAAGAGAATAAAGCATTGCTTACATTATCACTTGCATATTCTTTTTCAGATCCACTGCTTTAACGTGCTTCACAACTCTCGTCTCTCCCCTGACTCTCGTATCCTTCATTCTGGTTAAAACAAAAACAATTCTTCAATCAATATGCATAATTTAACTCACACAACTAATGAACTAAGCTGAAAAAACCATGGCAGATTATGTATGCCCGCTAATGTTTAATACCTAGTCAATTTACGAAATAATTTATTAGAGATTGTGGTTATTGATATCACTAACCAAAATCTAGCTATACTAAAACAAGCAAACAAAATTAATTAAGCCCTCTAGAATTAGTTTACAGTTTCAATCTTAAGTGGTTGAAAATAAATGTTTTTACTTAGACATTTGTAAATGTCAAAGCAAATTTACAAAAATTGAAACCTGACCCAGATTGTAGCATTAAACACCGACGAAAGAAGCGGGGGAGGGGGACCCATATAATATAATTTCTATTATATGATAAATATTTCCCATAGTTAATTAAAAAAATAATAATGACAAGAAAACTTAAAATTACATTGTTGAATGGACATTTTTTTATATAATTTCTTCCTTCTTTAAGGATATTTGTTCTCAAGTGTTATGGATACAATTTCTCCATAAGAAACACTATGAGAACTATGAGAAACAGTGTGAGAATAAAAAATCGTCATTTGATTAGATTTCCAACTAAGAACTAAAATTCATGCAAATAGTATTGATTGAGTGATATAAAATTAAATGTTGTTGAGACCTCTCATGAAAAATCTTCATCATATATCATATTGATGAATGGACAAAACAATAATATTTGCAAAATCGTAAAAAATATCTCTATTATTATTTTTTTCCTGCTATTTGTTGGTCATTTTCTTTTTACTTTTTTTTTCTTTTCTTTTTTGTTATGTGCTTATTTTTTAATTTTTCTCTCTCTCAAGGTCTTCTCTTTATTTTATTGTTCTCTCACCTCCTTATCTTTTATTTCTTTTTTGCTTTTAACTCTTCCTCTTTTATTTATTTTCTTTCATCTCCTTTTATTTTCTTTCTTTTTCTCTCTCAACTCATTCTATTTGATTTCTTTTTCTTTACTAGTTTTTTCTTCCTCCATTTCTTTCATCACAATTAGATAATGTATTTTTCAATTATCATCAAACATTTTTTTCTTTATCTTTATATCTTTGTTCTTTCTTTTCTTTTTTTATTCTTTCCTCAAAATTCTTTTTCAATTTTATCTCCATTTGTAAATAAAAATCAGCAATAAATAATTTGTGATATGCATATAGTTTAGAAGCACTTTTAGCACTAGTATTTTCATGAGTATGAAAATAATAATAAAAATTAAAAATACATAAAAAGCTCATTAAATATCAAGAGTCATAACTCTAATACCAATTGACGAGAAAACAGAGAGAGCAAGATCATTTTGAAATTTAGTTTAAGGAAAAAATATTAATGCCACAATAAAGAAATATGAGAAGATATGTGATAAGTCGTAAGGTTATTTATCCTCAACTAAAGCTGATAATTTGGCCTCCTCCATAGGGCTTAAGCCTAGCTCACCTAGGCTAAGGAAAAAAAGTCCATAGGGTAAAAAAAACCCTCATTAAAAAAGTACACATGGCCAAAATGCACACAAAAGCCCTATTGACAAGGGTCAGCCAATGAGTTTTTTATTTTCAAACATGAATAGTATTATATTTTTTTAAAATAAATTATTGGACATATAAGCAACAATTTGTATAAAAGCACTAGTATAAAAACAGCGTATAACGTCACGCGTTTAATGTCTAACCACTGCCAATGTCAAAAATGACCGGTGGCTTTTTTGTAAATAAATGCAATTATTAAACATCGTTTAGAATTATAATTCGACGTAAAAGAATATAAAACGTCGAATACCGCAGCGTTAGATGTCAAAAGGTTTGTGAATTCAATAAAAAATTGAGCAGGAGATTGAAAATTCATTCACTTTATCTTAGCGCGCGAGACCCTCTCTCTTCTCAAACTTTTCTCGAACGAAGTTTGACGACCATCACATGTAATCTTTCTTTCATTTGATACAAATGCATTTTATTTATGATTTTCGTTTATTTTTATCGATTATTTTCGTGTTTTTGTTCTTCATAGCTGCATTCTGCTTTCTCTGTCACCGGTGACGACACTTTATTTCGACAAACCCACCTTTTGAAGGTTAGTTTTCGTTTTTGTTTTGAAGAACTTATTTGTTGAACTTATTTTTGTTTTTTTGTTGAACTTGTTTGTTTTTGTTTGGTTGTACTTGTTTGTTGTTGTTGTTTGATTGAACTTGTTTGTTGTTGTTGTTTGATTGAACTTGTTTGTTGTTGTTGTTTGATTGAACTTGTTTGTTGTTGGTTATTGTTGTTTGTTGTTGATACTACGATCATAGTTCCTGCTTTATAAAACACCAAAAACTGAAATTTGTTGTTTTTCTGCTTTTGAAGTTTCGTAGAGTTGTAAAAAAGGATCACAATTAAAAAAACAAAAAAAAATTGATTAACGTCGTATATTAACAAAATTCGACGTTAAGTTAACATCATATATTTACAAAATTCGACGTTAATTTGACGTCAAATTAAAAAAATTCAACGTCAATTTAACGTCTCATAATATGATATCGTTCGCGAATTAGTCGTTAGAAGCTCAAAATATTCGACGTTGTACGCAATTTTTGTACTACTGATGCAAAACTTTAACTCGAGCCGACCTTCAATCTAGGCCACCTCATCTCAACCTTCATTGTGGGTCAACATGTCTTGACTTTCTACTTGGGTTGACCCGTCACAACCTTCGCCCATCTCAAAATTCGACCAACAATTCCCTAACTCGGGATCTACCAGTGCTTGCACTAATGATTTATCACATAATAGATACGAAAAACCAATAAATAATATAACTACATTAATATAATTTTGGTTTAATAGGTTCGGAGGTCCTTATATTTGTGGGTTCGTTTCAATTGGGTCCTCCAATTTTGAAAGTGATCAATTTGGTCCCTAATTTAACAAAATTGAGTCAATAATACCCTTTCCGTTAAATGTAATGGACGGCGTTAACTTTTTAAACATGTAGCATGTTGAGGCATCCTTTTATTTGCAGGTTGCACAGATTTATTTGAAGGATGCTTCAACATACCACATGTTTAAAACGTTAATGCCGTCCATTGCATTTAACGGAAAGGGTATTATTGACTCAATTTTGTTAAATTAGGGACCAAATTGATCACTTTCAAAATTGGAGGACCCAATTGAAACGAACCCACAAATATAGGGACCTCCGAACCTATTAAACCTATAATTTTAGTAAAAAGGGTGTTTGAATAACAAAGTCTATTAAAATAATTGCACTTACAATCAACATTTTATATGTAGAGAGAATGTACAAATAAGCCTTAGGTATATTATTGATTTTTTTTAAATTACTCAATACTTATATATATATATATATATATATATATATATATATATATATATATATATATATATATATATATATTTATTTATTTGAGAGGATGTTTAATAGTAATTTAAAACAGTTACTAACTTTTTTTATTGTACATATCCTTTTGGTCAATAAGTCAGATCGATTGGTGGGTTGACCGCTCTATTGACTGGTGGGCCGACTACTCGATTGATTGGCAAAGCGACCACCTCAACCGGCTGCCTAACATACTGCCTTGATAGGCAGGCGGGCCGACCGCTCAATCGACTAACGGGAAGACTGCCCCGACCAATTGGCTAACAAACCGCCTTGATTGACTGGTGGGGCGACTGACCACTCTGACCAACTGGTTGCAGAGTAAAGGTCAAATTAACACTTAGCTAATCATAGTCACGAATCAATCAATTAATGCTGATTAAAGTATGATTGAACCATGATTAGGACAACAAAAAGGTAAACACACCAGTAACACCAATTATAAGTTAAGGTCTAAGGTATGATTATTGAGACAAATACATCATTGCATTTAATACCCTTGTGATCGATCACCTACTGACTTAAGCATTAGAGTTGCTTCTTCAAGTACCATTCGAGCGACTTTGGATGAATAGGAGACCTTGGGACTGAACAGATGAGAATTAGTAACGACACAAGACAAGCTATTTAGGAGTTAAGAGTACCCATCCCGTTTGGTAGAAACATTTTGGCACCCACTTGGGGCCAATCAAGCACTCGTATACTTCCATAGTGACCTCAAGGAACATGATGTGCAACATTGTTGTAGAAGAGGTAATCGACTTCAAGCTTTGGGGTCAGTCACTCAATTTGACCAATTGACCTCATTCACTCGGCTTGGCCTGTCGGCCTCATCCTGTTGTCCTGTTCAGCCACTTGACCTTGACTAGTCAACTCGACCAGTCAACCTCAACCAATTAGCTTGTTCAACTGGTCCGCCTGTTCGAATAGTTAACCTCAATCAATTGGCCTCATCCAGTCGGTATGTTTAACCAGTCGACCTGTTTGACAAGTTGGCCTTAATTGTTTTGCCTCATCTAGTCAACATGTTCAACCATTTGGCCTCAACATTTCAGCTCGACTATTCAACCTCAATCAATCGGCTCGTCTGTTCGACCTCTACCACTTGACCTTATCCTCTCAGCCTTTGATCGACCACAACCACTCGATCTCATCCACTCGTGATCGTACTAAATTATTAGGGTAAGGGCAAGTTCTATCCAAGGAACCCCTCCTGAAAACTCAATTGGGTAAGGGCAAGTTCGAATTGAGGAACCCCTCTAGATCAAACTAAAACATATGGGTAAGGATGAGTTCAAAGAAAGGAACCTCTCCCTGTCAAACTATAACATTAAACATACATGAGAATCAGGTACCTTTTCCTTTTCAATCCCCTTCGTCCCTTTAATTAAAAGTACTCACACTACAAAAAAGAAGGGCATTACCGAAGGCCAGAAGCCCTCGGAAACAGCCCGAAACCGTCGGTAAAAGGTAATTACAGACGGCTTATCAACGGCCAAAGAGCCCTCGGTAAATCCCTTGTCGCTAACATTTACCGAGGGCTTCCGCCCTTCGGTAATTACCGAGGGCGAAAAGCCTTCGGTAATTACCGAGGGCCGAAAGCCTTCGGTAATTATCAAGGGCCAAAAGCCTTCGATAATTACCGAAGGGCATTCTGAACCTTGTCTTATCATGCACCACTGGACTTTGCATTTGGAAACATAAACCTGCACATGTCAACCTAGAATCAAAATTGGAGCAAACAAATTTTCAAATAGAACTTGATTTGAACACTGCACCAGGAAAATGCTTCTAATTTGGTGGTTTTAAACCCAATATTGATTGGAAGTGATTCAACAGCTCAATTGATGCATCAAAAAAATATTTATGATCATTTTAAAGATATTTAAACACTGAAACAGTTTGAAAACATATTGCAATGTGAATTCACTGGTTCACTTCCATTTTAAAGCCAATTTTGATGGTTTAAGGCATGATTCTACATATAGGCATAAAAATGACCATTTCAATAGTGCACACAACTTTAAAATGGTAAAATAAACTTTCTCAAATATTGTATATGCACAAACACAGCAAGATTCAACAAATCATACTTACTATAGCCAAATATGTATGAAAATGTCACCAAAACTGCATCAGAATTTTGTTGTGTCTTAGGCCATTTAACATCTCCTAGATAAGATTTTGTACCTAGATCTAGTGAATTAGGACTTCCTTTAGCTTTGTTTATGTTGTACAGTTTGATTCCAGTGTGTGTTTTCAATTCTAATGCTAATTTTGGTTTAAAAATGTTGCATAATTAGCTATAGCAGGTGTGATTTGAAGCATTTGGTTGTTTCTGTCCATTGTGAATGTTTGCAAAAGTTTATTTTACCATTTCAAACCTGTGTGCACTGTTCATTTCGTCAAATTTGAGCCTACATGCAAAATTACTTCCTAAACCATCAATTTTGCTTAAATTTGGAAGTGAATTAGTGATTTTTGAGTGTAGTGTGATTCCTTGTTGTTTCAATGTTTAAACACCTTTAAATTGATGATATAGAGTTGCTTGAATCATCACTTGAGCTTTAGAAACACTGCCACTCATTTTTGGGTTTGAAAGCACACTTTTAAAGCCATTTTTCTGGTGCAATTTTCATTTTTAGTGTTGTTTGATTTTGTACATTCTTCAATTTTCAATTCTGGGTTGGCAAGAGCTGGTTACATGTTTGAAAATGAAATTATATGATCAAAAAAGTATAATCCAATCATAAAAATCATTTGAAAACCAAGCAATCCAGTTTTGAACCCCAAAAACCGAAAATCACAAAATTTGCACTTCTTTGGAGACTTTCATCAAACTGTTGCATTTTTATCAAACACCTTACTGCACTACTTTTGGCTCTTCGTTTTTTATTTTTCTTGCATGCTTAATCTGATCTAGTGCCTCTCCTAGGTTCCTTTTGTGTCCCTCTATTGATTCAAGCCTTAAAATCATTTGAAATCCACTTGTTTGGCCTCCAAATTGTGCCACAAAGTCTGTTACCTGAAATTAAAATCTGGTGCAGTGCAGATTTTATCTGTGACTGGTTTAGTAGGTGGTATGGTGTTGTGATGTTTTGGTGAGGCTTCCAAGGTCTAGAATTCTTGCTCCAAGGGGGTAGCATACTAGGTAATGGAAGGGTTGCTGAATTGGACAAAGAAGTAGCTCTAAAAGTAGCAATTTGGCTTGATTTTCAGCAGCATTTCACCAACTTGGAACCACTTTTTTAGGTTCTAACAACTCAAACTTTGAGTTTTACCTAATTCTTTGCTTTTGACTAGTTTCCTAGGTTCATTTCACTACTTTAGACTTGTTAGGATGTTGACATTACTTAAAATGAGTCTATATTAGGTGAATTGACAATTTCTCACCTTATAAGTACACTTTTTGTAATCTAAATACTCAAACTTTGAGTTTTAGGTTATTCTTTGCTTTTCACCACTTCAACAACTTTGTTTGGTGAATCGAAACTTGTTAAAACTAAAATTTAACTCAAAACCAAACTACTACTCAAAATCACCTTTCTACTTCCCAAAATTGACTCAAAATTGGTGGTTTTGGAAGTGATTTTGTGCCTAAGCCATTCTAACACTTTGCTAATCATTTTAACAGTTTTAACTCATCAAAATACACTTGTTTGAACTCTAATTAGGCATAAAACAGAACTGCAACTCAGATTCACTTTGCAAGTTCCAAAAATGGCTCAAATATGATGGTTTGACATACTAAATTGCATACAGGTCATTCTAACTTCATATCAATGCTTCTAACAGCTTTAATACATCAATTTGGACTTGTTTAAACTTCCAAATATCACAGAATCACAGCAGAACGAAAAAGGACCTGTAATGACTCAATTTTTGAAAATGTTGATCAACCACAACACCAAATTTGAGGTTTAGGGAATTCTTTGCTTTTGACCACTTTCCTAGCATCATTTCACTACTTTACAGTTGTTAGGATGTGTATAATAGACACTCTTAGGTTACTTTAGATTAATTCCCAATTTCTCACCTATTTAGTAGACTTTTTTAGGTTTTAAGTAGTCCAATTTTGCTTTTGTTGTTATTTTTTAATTGAGACTTCATTTTTATCTTTCTTTTATCTTTTCAAAGTTGTGTAGATAGTCAGTTTAGTGTTTTGAGTAGTACTTTAATAAACTTTGCATTGTTAGCACTTTTAGTGTATTCTAGGTACTACTTTTAGATTCTAGGTTGTAATAATTTGAGTTTTAGGTACTTTTTGTAGTGAGTTCTTAATTAGCTAGGTTTTACCATTCTAAACTTGTTAGGATAGTTTCTTTCTAGTTTCTTTTCCTAGTTTAGTGCAGTTTGCAATTGTAGTACACCTTTTTTGAGGTTTAAGTAGTGATGTTTAGAAATTGTCTTAGGAATCACTTCTACACTCTTCTCTTTGTCGATTTTAGTCCATTACAACTTGTGTAGATAGTTTTAGGTATCTTTTACAGATTGAACATCTTCATGCTTAACACATTTACCCTATTCTACTGTATTTTAGGTGCCCAATGGTCAAATTTTGATTTTATTTGTATTTTTGAATTGTCACCTCAATTCTAACTTTGTTTTATGTTTTAAACTTGTCTACATAGTTAGTTTACTGTTTTAATTAGTACTTTAATACACTTTGCATTCTTAGGACTTTTAGTGTATTCTAGGAGGGACAATTAGGTTCTAGGTTGTCATAAGCAACTCATAAGCAATCAACAACCTCAACTTGCCCAAACACAGAAACCTATACTTGTTAGGTCATTCATTATCAATGTAAAGTCATTTAAAATATGTTAGAATGGGTACAGGGGCAGTACTTTAAATGTCAAATATCCCTATAGGAAGTGTGATTTGTATCCTTTATCAGATCATAATTGTGGTTATTTTTACACTTTATATGTATGCATCAAACTAATTTTGGCCAATTCAAACCTGTTTAGGTGTTAAATTATTCGTGAATTATACATACATAGGAGTGGAGTTGGATAACTACATTAATAGTTATTTTAACTTGGGTTTGAATTCAAAACAGAGGGTCAAAAACTATTTAAGGTTGTCTACATTATTTGGAATCTTCTTCAATCTTTGGCTATCATATTGCATAAATTATTGTCTCTAGTTGGTGGAAATTATTCTGCACATTCTATTTACTTGTTCTAAGTTTACATGTTGTGATAGTATAGTTCTGCATTACCAGTACGTATTTGGTTCCAAAACATGACTTATACTTGTTCATTACTATTATTATTATTATTATAGTGAATTGAGGTGGGTGATACAGCAACAACTACAGTTTAAGGGGACTGCTTTCGAACTTTAAGAAGAAAGAATAAGGCTTGTACTATTCTGGTTTTAAGGATAACTACAACAACAGGAAGGTCAGGACCCTGACCTTCATGGAACCCAATCTTCCCTTGCTAGGCACATACTATCACAACATGGTTTCAAGGCTAACTATTGTTAGGCACTTAAGTTATAGTTTAGTTAGATTTCTTCATTAATTTAGCACTATGCCATTACTTTACTTTATGGTATTTACGTTAACAGTAGTTTTACTAAATTAGAACCATAGTTAGAAAATATAGATAGTTTACATTACTAGCATAGTAGAAGTAGACTACTTCAACCATATTTGTATATGTTTAGAAAATATAGAACCATTACAAAATATAGATACTTCATTAGAACTATTATTTTACTTCAACCATATTTGTAGTTATGTTTAGACTAGCTCGTTAACTTAGTTTAGGTGTTTGTCATTAGTTTTATATAGCTAACTTCTTTAACTTGATTCGGTGCAGAAAAGGTAAACCAAGGACAACTAAATGGAGGGCTGATCAAAACCAAGAAATCTAGTTGGGGGATTCAACATAGTATATAAGCACCAAAATGAAGCAAGGCAAACAGAAGAGGACAAACTTTACCTACCTGGAAATGATGAACTCTTGGACACTGGACTGCAGCCTTCAACAATGAGACTTTTGCAACCAACTTTAACCCACTGTGTTCAAAGCTTCCAAAAGTTCCATGCCTTAGCCCTTGACAACACCCCAAAACCTTGTACAATAATGGACAATTTTAATTAGCAAAATGGAAGAACAACAAAAGATTAATCATCAAACACCTTGTTACCAAGAACAAGGACTCAATAAATTCATCTTCAATAAAAAACCAACTTACCTCCACGACAAGGGAAGAAACACGGCCCAAGACCTCAACCAAGTTGCTTTAAACAACCTTGCTCACACACACGAACCACACTCCACAAAGACCCCTCGAAGAACAATCCTCCAACCCTCCAACAACAACACTGCAACAACACAAGCTAACATCACAGCAAGTGGAAGCCAATCCAACAACAACACCCACGTCTAAATAGTTTGAACCTACCTCCTCAAGCAGCGACAACCATTCGTCACACACCCTTTCGATTGGCGTCGTCGCGATAGTCCAAACCCTACTCACGTCGCCACACCACCGTCGTCAACAAACCCCTTCCAAAAATACCCACCATTGAATGAGAGAGGGAGATTAAGGTCGACTGTTGCTCACTGTTTGGGAGGAGAAGTTTTAACGAAGACAAAATTTGGGAGAATGGGAGAGGGAAATCCCAAATTCTAATTTCATAAAGTCGAACCTTATACCGACGGGCATATTTCTTCGGTAAAATCACTACACCAATACCGAAGGTTAAAGTCCTTCGGTAATCATTGCACCAATAGCGACGGTCAAAAGCCTTCGATAAATCAACTTTACCGAAGGCCCAAAGATCGTCGAAAATACACCTTCGGTAATTAACCACTTTCTTGTAGTGTCAGGCTCGGGAAAGACAATGTATTATGCAAATCCTTTTGGTCAATAAGTCAGACCGACTATCAAGACGACAACCCTGACCGACTAGTGGATTGACCGCCTCGACTGACCGGTGGGCCGACTGCCGCATTCGAATGGTGGGTAGACTGCCCCTATTGATTGGCAGGTCAACCGACCTGATTGACTGATTGCCGATCGCCCGACCGACTGCCTGGTGGGTCGACCGCCTTGATCAACGAGCAAATCAACCGCCCTGATTGATGAGTGGACCAACCGTCACGATCAATTGGCAAGACTAACCGTTGCAGAATAAATATCAAATTAACCTTTAACCAATGATAACCTCAATCTAACTAACTAATACTGATTAAGGTATGGTTGGACCATGATTATACCTTGAAAAAGGTAAAAACCCATAAGACCAACTATAAATAAAGGTCTAAATATATGATTTTGAAGACACATGTATTATTGCATTTAATGCTCTTATAATCAGTCACCTACTAACTTAAACATTGAATTACCCGTTGTAGGTATCATTGTATAGTTTTGGAAATATGCCTTAAAAACCAAATTGACAAAAGTTAGGAGCTATGTACGAAAACTATTGAGAGTTGAGAATGCTTGTGCAATCTTATAGAAATAGTTGTACTAAAATTAATTTATATATTTGAAAAATATTTCACCTTTCTGAAATTAATATTACTTCCGTTTCTTTTTACATCTCAAGTTTCAAAATTATTTGTTTTTTTTTAATTTAGCCCAACAAGCGTTAAGCAATAAATTTAAAATATTAGTTATAATCTTTCTAGTTAAAATCCAAACATCTTTTAGTTAAAATTGAAAAGATATGCCCATGACTGAGAACATGATAACTAGAGTTGTCAAAACGGACCACCCGGCCCAGTCCATCACGGGTTGGTCACTTAGTGAGCCAACTCAACCCGGCTTATTTATTAGCGAGTCAGAAAAATTCGAATCCGGCCCGACCCACCACGGGTTAGTGGGTAAACGAGTTGACTCACTAGCTCACTTAATTACAATTTTTTTTAAATAAAAGAAATTACAAACTTTCTATAATTCAAATCTAAACAAATTTCACTCTCAAATTTCACTCCCAACATGGGTGTTAATTCACTACAAAAAATATTAATATTACCGACGGATTTTTACCGACGGATCGATATCCGTCAATATATTTTAATTTCCGACGGAATTACCGACGGTGTTTTTAATCTTTTTTACCGACGGTCAAAAGCCTTCGGTAAGGTCATCAGTAAGTGACATGCACATTACGCGGTAAGTGACATGCACATTACCGACGGCTTTGCCGAAGGCTTTTGGCCGTCGGTAAGTGACATGCACATTACCGACGGATTTACCGAAGGCTTTTGGCCGTCGGTAAAAAGAGCGGGAATTTTCCCGCCCATTATTTCACTGGACGACATTACCGACTGATTTACCGAAGGCCTTTGACCGTCGGTAAAAAAACAGAAATTTTTCGACACCAGCTTCACATCCAGTGCCAATATATGTGGCAAACACTCATTTCTCCTCTCATTTCTCTCCATCTCAGTGTAATACTTCTTCCTATCACTGCTCTCCACCGCCACTGCTCTCCACCGCCGCTGCCCTCCACCACCGCTGCCCCAAGAAGGAAGGAAGAAGAAGAAGATGAACCAGATCGCAGTAACTACCGACGGATTTACTGAAGGCCATAAGCCTTCGGTAATTACCGAAGGACAAAAGCCTTCGGTAATTACCGACGGCTGAAATATCCATCGGTAAAGATTACCGACAACGTTTTTATCGACGGTATTTTGATCGTCGGTAAGCCGTCGGTAAACGACAATTATCGACGGATTTGATACATTACCGATGAACTACGGATTTGAAAATAAGGAACTTAAATAATTTTTTCAAGCAAACAAAATAATAATTTTTTTTATAAAATTAAAATTAAATTTTAATAAAAAAAATTAGGTAGGTGGATTGGTGGGCCAACCCAGCCCACCACAGTTTCAATCTGCATGAGCCGGGTTTAAATGAGTCGGGTTGAAATCTGACCCGCATAAATAAAACACAATTTTTTCAAACCCAACCCGGCTCAAACCCGGTGTAGGCCAGGTTGACCCGCGGGTTGTGACCCATTTTGACAGCTCTAATGGAAACATAAGGTTTGTGGTGGCTGTAACTAACCATTGTTGACAAGTTATTACTTTGACCAAGACCAAGAAGTTTTCCACCACTATATGAATAATTTTTTTTTTACTATTTTTCTGAGTGTATGTCTAAGTATCAATTTGGCAATTAATTAGTGTTAGTTTAAGAGTGACTTTTGTGGAATTAGTTAGGCTAAGTGTCTCAACCAAGAGGGGGTGAATTAGTTTCCCTTTGTAAAAAGATGTTCTTTAAACAAATTTTTGAATTTGTTTTAGTTTTCTTAGAATGAAATCAATCAAGAATGATAATAATGTAAAAGTGTAGGGATAGAGAAATTCACATTATTGTTTATACTGATTCGGCCAAACTGCCTCTGTCCAGTCTTCCTTCAATCAACCTTAAATGAAGGGATCCATTATATTGATAGAGTTCTTACAAGCAAGACATACAAAGAACAATCCTCTTAATGTATTCTCCTTCATAACTCAATACCAACTATAACATAAACTCAGAAAGATCACCCACTTCCTATCACCCTTAGAGTAATCCCACTCTAAGTCCAAGAACTTCACCAAGTCCTCTTCCTGGCCACAACAACAGGGAAACACAATCAACCTTGATTGCAGATGAATATGATCTCCAGAAGTACACCTTAAAGCGCAGATATGATCAACAGTGAAACCACAAAGTTCTTGCAAGAATCTTTATCAATTTCTTCCAAATGTATAAATATTGATTCTTGAAAATTTCAGGACGCTTCTACAATTAAAATCTGAACAACAAGTCAGTTATGAAAGATATTAATCATAAAAGTTATTGAATATAGAGAACAATACCTTCTATTTATAGATTTTTAAACTTTGATGCATTTTAATCGCTTAAACAACTAATGTAATTGATTAAGTTTTTCCTTAAATTTTAAATAAAAGGTCTTGAAAACCAAACTGACAAAATTGAGAATATCTGCGCAATCCTATGAAAATATTTAGAAATAGTTGTACTGACATTAATTTATGTATTTAAAAATAAAATATATTTTACCATTATGGTATTAATATTATTTGAGTGGGAGAAAGAATATTACTCCCGTTCCTTTATACATCTCAATTTTCGAAATTATTTGTTTTTTTTTTTTTAGTTTAGACCAGCGCGTTAAGCAATAAATTTAAAATATTAGTTATAATCTTTTTATTTAAAATTCAAACATCTTTTAGTTAAAATTAAAAAGAGATGCCATGACTGAGAATATAGAGACATAAGGTTTGTGGCGGCTGTAACAAACCATTGTCAACAAGTTATTACTTCGACCACGATCAAGAAACTTTCCACCATTATATCAATAGAAGCTTTTTATTTATTATTTTTATGAGTGTCTGTCTAAGAATCAATTTAACAATTAATTAGTGTTAGTTTAAGAGTGGCCTTGTATCTCTGTAATAAATGTACAAAGACTTTTACCAATTCTAATGAATGCAGTTTTTTTTTTTAAATGAACACAAATAAATTATTATCCATTGTTCTGAACCTCTTTCTTCATTTCTTATTACCTCTTCATTTCTTTTTCAACTCTAAATAATTTGTTTTATGATAAACCCGTCACTTTTTGTCTTACCCAAATAAAAATTCTCTATAATTTGTGATATAATTCTTTGAAATTTATTATTCAAAAAATTAATTTCAATAGTGTTATTCTTATTCACATGCTTTTTTTAATATATAAAATTTATTATCTAACTCATGATATTGAAAGGAAGACAAATAATAAGAATATAAAAAGTTTGGCCTCTTCATATAATGGAGATCAAGTTATTATTAGAGTAATATTAGTATATCTACTTTTTATCTCTCCTTCTTTTAATTTAATAGTTTTAATTATTATCTTACTCTAAACATTGCATTGAAAGAAAATACAGAGGAAGAGCACCTTTCTTAAATTTAGATTTGGTTGTTTAGATGACATGTAATTTATAGGTGATGATTGTAATAATTGTATAGAGTAAAATTCAAACATAAAACATATAAGATATTTGATGGTCTGAAAAATAAGTTGAATACACAATAAAGAATAATTGAATTGTGTTAAATTTTATTGCAATATTTCAAAATATCAATCTCACATGAAATTTTAATTTGACATCAAGAGATTTTCACAACTCTTGTTTAAAAAGCGCTACTTCGTGTTAATAATTCAATAACAAACAATCTAAGATTATTAAGAGTAATTTACACTTATTATTTTTATATTAAAACATAACCACTAAGAACTAAAACTGAGTATTATTTGGACATAGTGATTCTTAACTAAACAATTGATTATCGCAACCACTATTATACTAAAAAAATGAGTATTACGCAATCAAACTCTGATTTATTAAAAAAAAATTAGCCTACTTATATTTTTTTTAATTGTGTTAATTGGTAAACACATGACTAGTATGTTTACTTATTTTAATAGAAAATTGTTATTAATTTGTTCCATTATTGTTCCAGCAGCCATACTCAAATCCATGTGCCATGCATAAACATAGACGTGTATCCAAGGCTCGAAAGTACCAATATATTCTAACCGAGGACCAACATATTTATATAACCTTTCCCTTTCAGACTATAACATTCACCAAACACAATTATTTTTTGGATACCTTTTTGTTTTTAAACCCTTTAGTTACAAGTACTCATTCAGGCTTGGGAGGGACTATGTATTGTACATATATATCCTTTTGATCAATGAGTCATTGATTGTTAAGTAAATAGTCTTGACCAACTGCTGCTCGACTACCTTGACCAATCAATGGATCGACTGTTCCGATCGATTAACAGATTGATCAACCTAATCGACTGACTGTCGACTATCTCGACCTATCAATTAGTGGGTTGATCGCATAGATCAATGAGGAGACTGACCCCTCTGATTGACTAGTGAATCATTCGTCCCAATTGATTGACAAGATGAACCGATCGTAGAATAAATATCAAATTAACACTAAGTCAATGATAATTTGGAATCAGACAACTAATACTTAAGGTATGATTGAAGTCATTAAAAAGATAAAGAACCAAAGTATGATTGTAGAATACATGTTTAAAATATGATTGTTGAAACATATGTATTATTAATGTTATTGCAATTAGGTACTTGTTAACTTAAATATTGAACTACCTGACGTAGGTATTATCCAAATAGTTTTAGAAAGAAGACCTTGAGAACTGAAAAGAAGGCCTTGAAAACCAAACATAAAAAAGTTAGGAGTTACTATTAAACTATTGAGAAATGTAGTTAGAAATAGTCATATTGACATTAATTTATATATTTAAAAATAAAATATATTTTCCCCTTGTTATTAATATTATTTGAGTGGGAGAAAGAATATTACTCCCGTTTCTTTTTTCATCTCAATTTTTAAAATTATTTGTTTTTTTTTTTTTTAAATTTAGCCCAACAAGCGTTAAGCAATATATTTAAAATATTAGTTATAATCTTTTTATTTAAAATCCAAACATCTTAGTTAAAATTAAAAAGAGAGGCCCATGAATATGGAGACATAAAGGTTTGGGGTGGTTGTAACTAAACTATTGTCGACAAGTTATTACTTCGACCAAGACAAATCATTATATCCTAGGAGTGGGGTGGTTGTAACTAAAAAAATTATTTTTATCAGTGTCTGTCTAAGAATCAATTTGACCAATAATTAGCGTTAGTTTAAGAGTGACCTTGTCTCACTCTAATAAATGTACAAAGAGGTGGTTTTACCAAATCTAATAAATGCAGTTTTTTTTTAAATCAACACAAATAAATTATTATCCATTGTTCTGTAAACTACCTATTTCTTCATTTCTTATTACCTCCATTTCTTATTCAACACTAAATAATTTGTTTTATGATATACCCGTCACTTTTTGTCTTACTCTAATAAAAACATTTTCTATAATTTGTGATATAATTCTTTGAAATTTATTATTCAAAAAATTAATTTCAAAAGTTTTATTCTTATTCACATGCTTTTTTTAATATATAAAATTTATTATATAACTCATGAATATTGAAAGGAAAGACAAATAATAAGAATATAATTTTTTTTAATAATTTAATATGATTTGGGTGTACCGATTTGGGATTTTTTTTTAATATGATTTGTGTGTTTTGGGGGTGGGGTTTTGGATTATGATTTGGAAATTTGGGGTTTCTATGCTTGCAAAATTTTCTTGCAATTTGAGATTTGAAATTAGGGTTTTAATTGTTTTCTGGTTTTGGGAATTTATGTTCTTGTTATCTAATTTTGCGATTTTTGTTCCTGTTATCGAGTTGGGTTTTAAAAAAAAATTACATATAAGAGCACGTCATTTAAAAAGAAATAAATAAAGGGCTTTGGCATCGGTTCTAACCTGAATCGCTGCCATAGGTCCATGTTATTACCTCGGTTGAACCGAGGTAATAAGTCCTCCACCACTTTTTTTTATTTTTCTTCCTTACTATTTTGGGTGCAGAAGAATCGAAACAGAAACCTTGGGCATATTACCTTGGTTGGAACCGAGGCCAAAAGTCTCAACCTTTATACCCCGCTAGTATAGGCCTTGGTTCGAAAATCGAAGCGTATTGTCAAAAACAATCGTTGTTGTTTTCCTTTGCTGCACTAGTGACCATTAGAAAAATGGTCACTTAGTGGAAAAAGTGGACATTAATGGTTTGGAGAAATATTGTTTTCAGACTGGCATAACCAAGCTTGAGCTCAGTATCACAACAATATTATTCAATGTCATTTCAGAAAACACTCAACTAATTTTGAAAATCATTTACGTGTTCAAATAATAAAATTGTTATTCCTAACGTGATTCAAACAGTTATGTCGTTACTACCACCACTCCTCCCTGCCACCACCACGATCCCCATAATCTCCAACACCTTCAATTGTCATGTTCGTTTACCACCCTTGCCTGAATTTTTTCTTCTTGTAATGACGTCAATGACAACTTTTGCCACAACTCTCCTTCTCAATCCTTGGCATTGACCAAACACATAATATTAAATTTCATGTTTTGAAACACAATAATTTTCTTCGAATTATCAATCCGAAATATACTTCGTTACATTACAGATTGTGCATTTTGAAAAATCTATTTATGTTTCAGTTGAATCTGAAATGCTTTACCTAATCCAAAAATTTATTTTGGATTTCTCAAATAGGAATGCATAAATACAAATATGTTATGAAATGCTCAATCTGAAAAATATTTCTAGATCCAGTAATACATTTTGAATTAAGAGATCTAGAACCTACTAAAACTCACATCACCCTACACCCTATTTCCACACCGGAGAAGATTTGGGACAGGGGTTAAATGGAACTTCTCATATTTTATTTTAGGGGTGTAGCAAGTAAAAATGAATGCAAGGGAGAGACCCTTCTAATGACATTGGAATTGGATGGGCCCAAAATCCCCCAAATCGTACCGGGCGTTCATATTACACTGATTCACTACAAAAAAAAGGTTATTTAGAGGAGGTTTTTTTTTTCGATTTGTGGGGGTTTTCACCCTCCGCAAAATAAATTTCGGGGGTTTTTCAAACCGCCGCAGTTTGAGTCGCCACAAACTATCTGCGAGGGTTTTTTGTGACCCCTGGTATCGCGTTCAATTTGCGGAGGTTTTTCTGCGGAGGGTAAAAACCTCCTCTATTACTGACTATTAATTTGTGGGGGGTTTTAACCTCCTTTATTTTCAACTATTTGATCACAAAAGTTTTCTATATTTTTTGTCAGTTTTTTTGTTGGATGATTATTAAAATATATAATATCGTTTTTTGTTTAATGATTATTAAAATATATAATAACTACCTATTTTCACCAATTTCTTTCTTTTCTTCTTTTTTTTTAATTTCAAAATTAAGTAAATTTAATTTATTTTTAAATTATTAAATACCAAACAAATATGATTCCTCTGAATAAAAAATTGATACCATAGAACTTAAACCCCTGAGTAAGAAGGAATCTAGAAAAATAAATTGAGAAACAATTGTATGTTACAGAAAGATAGGCTAGAAGTCAATGTAATCCTATTGCAGAAATAGTTACAAAGAAAGAAATGTTACCCAATTCATAATAAACTAAGTATAGTTTTATCCTAAAACAACATCATAAAGTTCCTAAAGGTTACTTCCATCAGATGATTGTCTTGTTCCCAAAGGAGAGTCTGACTCATTTGCATCACGAACTTGCTGAAATAATATAAAAAATATTAATAAAATAAACTCAATTACATGTGCTCACATTTTGAAAATAATATATAAAAAATCAATCAAATAGAATAAACATGTTCTATCCAAGATAATTGAAATTTCACACTTACTCTTGTAGCTTCACACTTGCTCTTGTAGCTCCAAGATAAAGGACAATCAAGGCATGGTTTCCTCAATCCAAGATGTAGCACCAAAGATAGGTTTGATGCCTCAAGTCTCTTTGCCTTATGCTTGTTCTGCCACTTCTTGAATGCAAGTCCTGCCAACATCATAACTTCTGATGAGCCAACAGTTCTTACTCCAACAACATTTCCATCTTCTCCAATTTCAGCATGGAACAAATGTGCTATCATGTTCACGCACCGGTTCTGTTTCCATTCAAAATACAACACTAGAGAGAGTGAAAAAAATTATTGAGCAAGTCACACCAAAAAAATATAATACATGTTTCATATTCCAAATATAAACACCATTTGTCATGACAGACAAAAGCTCTACATCATACCATTTTGCCCAAGTTCTCCATTATCGATATGTTCATCTACAAAACAATGAAGATTGATTCCATTTATATACTCTTTCAAACTTTATCTCAAGCTAATATAGAACCAAAAAAATTATGGAAAATAAAATCTCTTCTACTGCTTGTTTCTCCTACTACCATAAATAATGAATAGACATAGACAATACTAAAAGTATTGATTTAATCTAGAAAGATAAAACCTAGACAAGAAGTAACAAAACTAGAAAAGTGCTAAATTCATATTCTTTGTAGTTCAATGACATGATGTTAAAGTGGGGAAAAATGTAACAATAAGTTAAAACCAAATCCCTCGGTATAGGAAAGTTGCTAATATGCTTTGATTAAAATTATGTGATTGGCACAAAGATGCTCAAGACTGAAAGCAAAGTAATCATTTATAAAGAAGGAAAACCATTTAGAACATAATCTCTTTACCTGTACTTGAACATTGTTAATATAGGTCCTTTTAACAGGAGCTAAACAGTCTGATAGCAAAAAAATATGAGGAATTGAATTTCAGGCTTCTTTATACCCCAACCCATCCACTAACGGCAACAACATCATTCAACAAAATACATCTAATAATGAACATGAGGCATGCATTAGACTTGGACAAATATCAACTCTAAAGCTAACATTATCTACTAATATGATGAGTGATGATTAATTATGCACAACGAATACTCAAAACCACATATTATTATTTCATAAGAATTGGCATAGGAGCTCGCAAGAATTATTAAAATAAAAAAATGAGACCTGGAAGAACAGAGTAGAGGCTTGGCAAGTGTCCACCAGTATCAGAAGCTCCTTGAACCTAACAAATCCAGTTATGAATGAGTAAAGAAAAGAGATTAAGTCCAACATTTATAAGCATGCAAAATTGGATTTCTAATTCAATTGTTTGTTTTACAGAACATAGGTAGCTTTTCTTTAATTATTATTCATCTTTATTGTCTTCTGTTTTATACTTTTGTTATGGAGAACTCACTATCCTCTCCTCTCTATGTAAGAAAAAATCATTAGCAGCATATGAAGATTCTATATCTATTATAATAGAGGAGCAAATTATGACAAAGGGAGCTCAAGAAAGGAGTTCCATTTACACCAAATGTCTGTCTATTATTATAATGTATTTCTTTTCAATACAAACTAAATGGTTAGATATTGATATGAAAAACAGTGTTAACATTAAACGATTTCTGAAATTAATTATGTATTATAAATTACAAAGGTTGGTTCTTACATCAATGATTAATGCATTACACAAAGGAAACACAAACATTGCAAAATGAATTCATTTGATAGAGCAACATTGTAAAAGAATCTATGATTGATTCTAACAAATCTGAGAAATGACACCAACTTCACCAATTATTAACAAGACCACAGAACCAAGTCTCAAATCTCACCTTTCCTAACCCAAACCTTATAGTGTTTATACCTCTTCCGCTGGTGAGAATCACGATCGACAGTATTCATTTCCCCTGATTTTCCCTTCTCTTCTCCATTTTTTGAGTTAATCGATAAAACCCTAACTCTCTCTTCTTCCTTTTCCTGTGTTGTTGTTCCAAAACCTTCTCCATTTGCTTCTCTCTCTTTCGTGTTAGCTATACAAGAACAGGAGAGTAAGAGGACTGAACGTCGCTGGAGGAGTCAATGACGATAGCGGCTTGGACGAGCTTTTTTTGGAGTTCATAGGAGGAGTCGGCGTAGAACTCGATGTCGTCAGAATGTTGTTCCAGAGTTGCGTAGGAGGAGTCGACGAAGAACTCTTAGGAACCCTAATTCGAAACTAAAGAATTATCGTGAGCGAAATGGAAGAACAAAGAAAGGAAGAAAGGGAATGCGATTGATTTTAAGAAGCCTCGAGAGGGAAGAACGATTGCGAAATTTTGAGAGGAGGAAGGGAGTGGGAAATTTGGGAGGGGAGAAGAAAAGTTGAAAATTTTGGAGGCACACATGTTTTTGGACTTGGGGAAAAGATAATTACGTGTAAAATATAAAGAGGGAAGAGATATAAAAAAGTTGGAAAGGAAAAAAAAGTTTTATAATTGAAGATGTTATAAACCTCCTAAATAAGAAATTAAAACCGCCACAATTATTGTCATTTACACTGTTAAGCATAATCATTTCAAATCATGTCAATTTGCGGAGGTTTTTTATAACCTCCGAAAAAAAACCTCTACTATATATCAATTTTTTTGTAGTGATTACAGCAGCCCAAAAGACAAAATAAAAACAAAGACAAATTGATGTAGCAGCATAAAGAGTGTTTCATCCTGCACCTCCAACCATTTCACTCTACACCTCCAATTTCCTAAAATGCCCCTAATTTTTAAAGTTTAATTTTTCGATTAGTGAGAATTTCGGTTCGCACATTGACTCCACCTCCATTTTCCTCCAATCACCAAACATGCATTCCTGCTGCACCTGTGCATTCCTTCACTGCTGCACTTGTCAACACTCAATTTTGTCCGGGTTGTAAAAAATGTGTTTTTATTGGTTTTTTTTATTATTTTCCTTTTATTTTATTTTACCTTTTGTTTTATTCTATGTTAATGTATTTAGATCTTTGCTTTTAATTCAATTTTTATTTTATTTCTTATATTCATTTTGTTTTAATAGAGTTAATTAATCAAAATAATTGAAAAATTGAAAAGTAAAATTAAAATTAAAAATAAAGTAAAAAAAAATAACAAAAAAATAAAATTGAAATAAAAATATATAAAAAAAAGGAAAATAAAAAAAACGTGGAGGTGACGGATGGGGGGACGTGTCTGAAGGAGGGAGACCAGGTGGTTAAGGGAATATTTTCTAAGATTTTTTGGTGGGTGAAAGAGGGGGACGAGGTTGTTAGAAGGGGATTTTTCCAAGATTTTGGCAGAGAGGATTTGGTGGGATCAGAGGGAGAAAAAGGGTGAAGGAGGACACACGGGGACCATTTTTTTGGGGGGAATCATCATCCAGATTCATCAGTAGCACCGGCAGAGAAAGCGAAAGGTGAGAAGAGGTCATCGGACACACAGTGAACGATAGCAGCAGCCGTAGCAGCAGGTAAGTCTCTGTTTCATCTGTACATCCAGACTCATCATGAACGCTTGCTGCATAACTGCTTCTTATGCTTATTCCATCATGAATGCTTTTCCTCTGAACATCATGAGTTCCCTCATCACCAACCTCCCCTTCCATTCATTCTCTGTTTCACCACGTTCCCTCTCTCCTTCCTAACTCTCACGCTCACGGCCAATCTCAACAAACCAAATCCAAAACCCATCGCACAATCGAAGAATGAGGGGATGAGCTGGAGCGATGGCCGACGATGGTCTCGGCGGTGAAAGGCGGAGAGCTTGACGAAGAAGAGGTGGCCCGTGTGTTTGAACTGGCGGAGACGAACCCCTCCCTGGGTTGCCGGTGTCGGAGAGTACAGACAAGAGCAAGGAAGCAGTGGCGCGGCGTGGCGCGGTGGATAGATCGAGAGAGACGACGACATGGTAGCTGGTCCGTAGAGGCAGTGATACGGTGGCCACCTTCGTTGCGGTGGCTAGTCTGATCCGCGGTGGTCAATCGGAAGAAGACGTGGCCGTTGAGTGACAGAAGTGAGTGTCTCTGAACCCTTTTGATCAGAGAGAAGGAAGCATTGGCCTCATTTGAGAGGAGCAACATGAACGAGTGAATGAGAGTGGGAAGGCAGAACCCCTAGGAAATTCTAGGTTAGAAACCATTCAACTGGGCCAGGCCCAGAATTAAGCGTACGTCCAGGAACCTTGGGCCTTTTTTGGTGCGTTCGTTATTTAGCCTCTTATCCAAACGTCCGTTCGGACATTTCTTGGACGGACTGTTTGACAGCCATCTTGCCAACGAACGTCCGTTCGTCATTTTCGATAACGAGCGTTCGTCATTGAGCTTCATTGTCCAAACGTTCGCTTGTCATTTCAACAACGAGCGTTCGTTATTAGGCTTCCCTGTCTAAACGTCCGTTCGTCATTCCAATAACGAACGTTCGTCATTAGGTTTCCCTGTCTAAACGTTCGTTCGTCATTTCAATAATGAGCGTTCGTCCTTAAGCTTTCCTGTCTACACGTTCGTTCGTTTTCAATAACGAACGTTCGTCATTTAAGCTTACCTGTCTAAACGTCCGTTCGTCATTTCAATAACGAACGTTCGTCATTTAAGCTTACCTGTCTAAACGTCCGTTCGTCATTTCAATAACAAGCGTTCGTCCTTAAGCTTAAATTTTTGAACGTCCGTTCGTCGTGTCAATAACGAACGTTCGTCCTTAAGCTTCCATTTATGAACGTCCGTTCGTCATTTCAATAACGAGCGTTCGTCCTTAAGCTTAAATTTTTGAACGTCCGTTCGTCGTGTCAATAACGAACGTTCGTCCTTTAGCTTACATTTTTGAACGTCCGTTCGTCATGTCAATAACGAGCGTTCGTCCTTAAGCTTCCATTTATGAACGTTCGTTCGTCATTTCAACCGCGAACGTTCGTCATTAAGCTTTCTTGTCTAAGCGTTCGTTCGTCATTTTCGATAACGAGCGTTCGTCATTAAGCTGCATTGTCCAAACGTTCGTTCGTCATTCCAACCGCGAGCGTTCGTCATTAGACTTCCTTGTCCAAACGTTCGTTCGTTATTTCAACAGCGAGCGTTCATCATTAGACTTCCCTATCTAAACGTCCGTTCGTCATTTCGATAACGAGCGTTCGTTATTAAGCTTCATTGTCCAAACATCCGTTCGTCATTTCAATAATGAGCGTTCGTCCTTGAGCTTTCCTATCTACACGTTCGTTCGTCAGTTCAATAAAGAACGTTCGTCATTTAAGCTTACCTGTCTAAACGTTCGTTCGTCATCTCCTCAACGATCGCTCGTTATTCAGCCTACGTTCGCAACGTTCGTTCATCCTCTAATCAACGAGCGTTCGTCATTCAGCCTTAGTTACCAACGTCCGTCCTTTATATTCCCCAACGAACGTTCGTTTTATTTCGACGAACGCTCGTCATTCAGTTCCATTTCTAAATGTCCATTATATCCCCCAACGAACGTTCGAACGCTCGTTATTCTGAATCTGTCCCCAACGTCCGTTCGGCCACTTTCATTTCTTTGGTTTATATATTCTTTTTTTATTTATTTTATTTTCTTCTATCTATTTCTTTTAAACATCTATTTATCCTTAAATATATGTAATAATACAACATTTTAAATAAAAGAATTTGCAAAAAAATATTTTAAAGGTTTAAGCGCACGTGTGACCGCTCGCGTCGTCCTTGTGCTAAAAACCTCTTCTTCTTTCTTATAAAAATTATTACAAAAATATTTAAAGGTTTAAGCGCACGTGTGACCGCTCGCGTCGTCCTTGTGCTAAAAACCTCTTCTTCTTTCTTATAAAAAATTATTACAAAAATATTTAAAGGTTTAAGCGCACGTGTGACCGCTCGCGTCGTCCTTGTGCTAAAAACCTTTTTCTTCTTTTCTTAAATAAAATTTCAAAAATACGTTTAAAGGTTGAACACTCGTGTGATCGTTCGCATCGTCCTAGTGTTCAATACTTTTCTCTCTTATTTACGTAATATTAAACGAGGGTATGAGTGCTCGTGCGATCGTCCGCATCAGCCTAGCACTCAATACTCTCAAGTCTTCCTAAATAAGTAAATAACGGTATGAGTGCTCGTGTGATCGTCCGCATCGTCCTAGTGCTTAATATCGTTATTTCTCTTTTTAAAAGATAATTAAACATATTTAAATATCGTTTTAAAGGTATGAGTACTCGTGCGACCGTTCGCGTTGGCCTAGTACTCATTACCTTCTTTTTCTCGAAAATATTAAAAACATAAAATCTCCAAAAACTAAAAACACCTGCTTTTCCAAACAACAAACAATCTCTTAACTAGAACTACGTAACCCTGATTTCTCATTTTGAATGAGAATACGTAGGAGCAAGGTTAATCCTTGTCGGGCCCAAAAAACTAAAAAAATATGTTTTGTTTATTTAGAATTTTATTTTAGGGGATAATTAAACATTTTGAAAACCACATCATATTCGTGCATTTAGTTAAAGGTACTGCCTTAGGGCAGGCGTTGTGGGGTGCTAACACCTTCCCCACGCGTAACCGACTCCCGAACCCAATCTTTGGTTTTCGTGGACCGTGCTTTATCGTTTTGAGGTTTTTCCGTAGTTTTCCATAATAAACTATGGTGGCGACTCCAAATCTCTTTTCAAAACCCGTTTCTTTTTGGATCGTCGTCCCGTCGCGATTCCGGTTGCGACACCAAACATGCATTCCTGCTGCACCTGTGCATTCCTTCACTCCTGTACCCCTGCACCCTTGCATCCTGCACCCCATTTCATCTTTATAAAAAAACACACACTACACCCCCTGCACCTTTGAACTATAGCTCTTTCATAATATTTTTTCTATTGAGCTCTTTACTTTGCAGCTCATATATGTGAGTGAGTGTTGTCTAAAGATATTTCTCAGAATTGTTCGAGTGGAACTTAAAGTGGTTGACTAGCTTTGTGGTGGTGCACTTGGAGTGCAGCTTGTTAGGTCATTCTTCTTTGTGTTTTTGCTGAAGAGGGAGGTTAGTATTTTTTTTTAATCTGTCTGGATATAGTTGTTGGTTGCATTGATACTAATATTGATGGAGTGGTATTTTATTTATGTTAATCTGTTTGCATGCATGAAATGAAAAACCGAAATTAAACTTATCGGTTGTGGAGAGCCGATGTAGGGGACTCAGATGTGGATACCCGATTACAAACCTTTGGATTTAGATATCCGACTTTTATTAAAACCGAAATTGAACTTATCGATTGTGAAGAGCCGATGCAGGAGACTCGAATGTGGAGCGAAGCTTCGGATTTAGATATTCAACTTTTATTATATTCATTGAACATTATATATTTGTTATATTAGTTTAATATTTTTTTAATTTTATGTATGAGTTTATAATGTATTATATAATTTCTAATTAATATAAAATAATTTTATGAATGTATTAAAATAAATAAAACTAATTTTGAATAAAAAAACTGAAAATGAAAGAATCGAATATGAGTATCCGAAGGCACCATCAGATGTGGATATCCGATTATCACGTATTCGAACGTGAAAATCCGACTAAAGTTTACTAATTTATATAAAAGTTTAATTATATTTTTTATTTAATTATTTTATTAGTTTATAATTATTTTTAAAATTATGTACTAACTTTGTAATGTAATTATATAATTTTTAATTAATATAAATTAATTTCAATAAATTTATTAAAATTAATAAAATTTATTTTGAAAAAAGATAAACTTAACGCTAATCAGATATGAAAATTCGAATTTGTAGAAACTGGATGTAGAGATCCCATGGTGAAAGTTTCGAATATCAATATCCGAATATGTTATATATAAAACTTTATTTATATTACTGTTTTAATTATTTTAATAGTATTTTATTAATTTGTAATTATTTTTGCATGTTGTTTTTAATTAATATTTTTTAACTAGGTTTGTTGTATAAAAATTTCATAAAACTAGTTAACTTCATTTTTATAATTATTAATTTTTGTTAATATAAAAAAGGCATTTTAAATATTTAATTTTTATAATATTTTAGATAAAAAATGTATATGAAATTTTTTAATAATTTTTTATATAGTTTTAAGTTTATTTAATTTGACGTTTTTTTAAGTTGATTACATTGTTAATAAATTTATAATTGTATAATGTATTGTATTAGCTTTTTATTTTATAATATAATTATAAATTTTAAATTTTTTGTATTATTTTTTTTATTTTGGTATAGGTGATTATAGTCTAAATAGACGAATATCGTTATGGAATGAATTCTGAAATAAATTTTAGCATGGGATCAAAATTTTCGTCCTTTATAAATAAGGTCGATGAGGGAGATCTGACGAATCATTTCACAACAAATGAAATTTTTTCCGCTCGTGAAAACTTAGTTGAATGGGTAAGAGGGATTGCATATAATCTAGGATTTGTTGTGGTGACTATAAGATCCGATAAAGCTACCGATCAACCTAGGAGGAAGACGTTTGTGTTGCTAGGATGTGAAAGAGGCAGAAAATATAGAAAATACAAACCCGATGTCCAACCTAGTACGTATGGGACCCGAAAATGTGATTGTCCTTTCCAATTAAGGGGCAAGCCATTTGGTAATGCGATGGGTGAGTATTGCAAGTGATATGTGGATACCACAACCACGATTTAATAGAAACTTTAGTGGGGCATCCTTATGCTGGTAGGTTAAATCCTACTAAACAAGTAGTACTTGTTGATATGACTAAAACCCAAGTAACACCGGAAAATATTTTGTTGACTCGAAAAGAAAATAATGATCATAATGTAACTACAATAAAACAAGTTTACACAACAAGGTATACAAACAAATGCTCATTGAGAGGGTCGAGAACTGAGCTGCAATAATTGATGATGATGTTGGATCACGACATGTACATACATTGGAGTAGATGTGTGGAGGATTCTGAGGTTGTCAATGACCTCTTTTGGACACATCCTGATGTTATCAAGTTATTGAATGCATTTAATGTTGTTTTGTATATGGATTCAACTTATAAAACAAATAAATATCGGTTGTCGTTGTTAGAGATTGTTGGTATGACATCTACTGGGTTAACCTACTCAGCCGCATTTGCATTTGTCAAGGTTGAGTTTGCTCACTGGAACTTAAAGAAAGTATTGGGAAACAGTATGGGAGATCTTTGTTCTTGTTGGGATGCCACTCATAATGTCATTGTGTTGCAATATAATAAGATCAAAGTGTCGTTCGAAAGCAGTCTCAATCTTGTGAGTGAAGCTTATAAAGGCATATGATACAAAAGACTTGTTGGACAAGTATCCAGATATGCTTTGGGACTAATAGCTGAAGAATTAGAACGAGTAAATCTTATAGGACTCAATAGGGGAAGATGTGGATGCATACTTAGACGGACCTACAGTGTCCCCTGTGCCTGTGAATTAGCATGTTATGCCCTTGGTATGATTCTGGGTGAATTTCATGTGATGAGAACAAGGTTGTCTATTTCAAATATTGTATCAAATGAATCACAACCAGAGTTATCCATACAATGTGAGCTTGCTATGGTTGAAGAAAAATTTAAGGAGGTTGAGATTGAAGGTAAAGTGACGATTAAATAAAGGTTACTTGACATTATTTGTCCTACAATTACATCTATGACACCTCCATTGCATAAAATTAAGACGAAGGATGCACAAAAGAAAAAAATTTAGAGAACATAGATGTCTACAAAGCGTGATCCCTCATATTTTGAGCATGTAAACACATTTCAGTCAACAATTTGCGAAAAACAAATTTCAACTTAAGGATAAATCTATGCAACGAAGGAGAGTACCTATGATAAACCAATTTCATCCTATTTGTCAACCATACATTCTCAATGTTGTTGATGTCATTGATGATGGTCA
Source organism: Vigna umbellata (assembly GCF_029865625.1). Lineage (NCBI taxonomy): Eukaryota > Viridiplantae > Streptophyta > Magnoliopsida > Fabales > Fabaceae > Vigna > Vigna umbellata. The sequence goes on along the minus strand of NC_142165.1, from coordinate 76,484,939 downwards.
CTGTGGCTATAGATGCATTGCTGCGTCATTGGGACTCGGAGAAGATATTTGGCCCATTATACGAAATCTTTGATGGTGGACCAACAATCAACGGTACACGTTCCTTTACTTGACAATGTATTTATTATTTGTTTTATTAGTTTTATCATAATAACAATTTGTTTTATTCCTTATAGGCTAATGCAACCAAGTGGATGACTATACCAGACATTGGGTATGCAATTGCTAATCGCTATAACGTCATCCTAGTTTGTCTTTCATATAGTCAGAATTATACGATATTCCCATACGTACCAGACCACCTTCTAATGTAAGACAACATCACTTAGTATGTATAGGACACATTAACGACAATCATTTTGTATAGGTAATGTTATTATTATTATTTCTAATTTCAAAAAATAAGATTTTTTACTAATAGGAAATTTACAGGTTGAACTAGAATATGGTTGTCCTTTGCCTATGATAGATATGATATGCTCAAGTCATTGTTATCCAGAGGCGCGAATGTGGTCATATTCATATACAAATAGGATGCAAACATTTTCAGAGTTGATGGGTGTTACTACCTCCTATGTTGACTTAGTAGATTCATGATGTGATGTTGTTTTAATTCAAAAATGTAATGTAAAGAAACATTAAATATCATGCATATATAAAATTTAATGTTATTTTACAGGAAAAAATAACATAAGAAATGAGTCCAAAATAATTATTTAATGGGGTACAAAAAAAGTGTAAAAGCTAATTCAATTTGAAGTAGATCGTCTCCAACGAACATGCCTATCACGAAAATTCCTGGCAGCTATCCTCGTCGGTGAGTACTCTTCAACGGTTGCTTCAGCTAAATCCAGTAGCTCCCGTGCATGAGTGTATCCTACCGTCCCCTCAGAAATTTCCCTACAAGAGAGCATTTGTTGTAACCTTTTGGCAAATATCCTCATTACACCCTGCATTATAACGATGACACACAATTATATAAACAATCACAACAAAATTATATAACATAAACAATGTAGGTAAACATACAAGCAAACCAGACTGTGAAGCCGATTTAGGACGTTGCAGCACTTCATGAGGAATGTCACGTTGGAGTTTGGGATCAAGACTCGGCTGGTCGTCATTGGCAGCAAGAATATTGTAAGGATGAGATTTCATCCTAAACCAAGGAAGGTAACCATCAACACAATCAGATGGGAATATGCCGACAGACACATCCCTAACAACGTGATCATGACAGTGCAACCAGACATCATCAATCGCCAGTATGTCCGCATCTACAACAACGGGTGGGTCACGAGGAATCGATGGACTACTTACATCCAAACTGCCTCAAAACAAGCTCAGAAAAATGTCGGCACAACGTCTCACCAATCCTGATTCATCCCGAGAACACACAAAGGTCGTAAAAAGGACGAGTCTCCCGATGTGATTCATAAGGGTACCAGATGACTGAATCATATGCCAGCGCATCCAAGTGTACCCTGACCTCTAAGAGGGTGGAACCCTGCCTCGGTGACTCCCACTTTACAGCACGGGGTCTGTCTTCCATGTACAAAGACATCAGACGCCTTCTTCCCAATGTAGGGAAGTGCTCATATATCCAACTCTACAAAACAAAAAATTACAAATTATTTCATAATCCACAGCGAAAAAATTCAACCAAATCAAATTGTAAACTAAATTTCTACCTGTAACAGAGTCAAATAACCTGCCATCTGTCTGGTCGAAGCCAAGCTGACATCTCCTAGCAACAAATAAAAGAGAGTAAGGATCAGAAAATTCAAACGCTGTGTTTTTATACTGGTTCGGCCAAGCCTACATCCAGTGTCCTTCCAACCACAGGAAGTAAATGCAGTATAAAGATCAAGGTTTTTACAACAAGGTTTTTGTAGAGACCTCACGTCAAAAATATAAAACACATATGTAACCCTCTAATCTAATATAGGTAGTAAACAACAAGACCAACAACAAGAACACCCTCTTCTGTTGTCTAACCCTGTGAGGTACCCTCAAAGTCAAGAACACCACCGTTCTTCTTCCTGTAATCACAACAGGGAAACCAAGCCAATCTTAAAAAGATTGCAAATCCTGATCACGCAAGAAACTCCCAAATGTGTAGATTGATTAGACGTTTGAAACACAGCAAGTCCTACTCCTCAACAAATCTCAGAATCCTTGATCACCATGGTCAATCTTTATTCTTGGAGCTTTTCCCTTCTCTATAAGATCACACAACTTTCTGTAAAAATATGAAAGTGTTAGAATCACAAAAGTTCTTACAGAATTCAAATAAGAGTCAATTTATAATTAAGCACATATTAGACGCATTTTAATCGACTTTTCTACTAATGTAATCGAATACACCATTCAGTTATAATAATTTAGCAGCAATCACAACAATTAATTGACTGTACAATTAATGTAATCGAATATCATTTAATGCTTGGTCAACACAATTAAAAATATGACCGTTATGTTAGTTGTGACAAGCATTTAACAGTTTTTCAAAACATCAACTAACTTAGTCGAATACAAATCACATGCAATCGATTAAGCAACAATACTTAGCACAGCTTTGAAAACTTTTCTTGAAAAATCTCACAGCACACTTGAAAAGATTTTGTGCAAACACACGAGTTTTAATCGATTCACCCCATAATGTAATCGACTTAAAACTACTGTTTGGCCACATATTTAAAGTTCAAATAAAGTGCATGTGGTTTTCCTTTTCCAAAAACATATGTCATGCATACACATATAAAATCACATAGTTAACACAGTGATATGCAATGAACAACACAATCATGTTCTCATATATGCTCATACAGATTTAACACAGTAAAGAACAACATCTAACATGTAAACACAAAGCATGTAACACAGAATATACATGTGTTATTAATTATGTGTTGTCATCATAAAAAACACATATATCAATAGTATGCAATGCTCCCCCTGTCATTATGCATGTATTAATCTCAAGTCACATATGCACAATGCAGTACAATTAGAGTATATATCAGAGCATGTAATAGGATATTCCAGCATTGTATCAGAGCACATGTATAACAGTATAAACAAAGCATAGTTGATTTAAATTTCAATCATCAAACACAGTTTAATCTCTTATCATCTCAGAACATAGATACAACAGATAAGCATATAGATATAAGCAGAATAAACATTCAATCAAAATATTAAACAAGGTTTAAAGATAACAGATATTTCAGGTTTGGAAACTTCAACCAATGTCGAAGCTCAATTGATTTGATCACAGTCATAATCGACTTCTTGCTGTAACACTTTGTTGATTTCTCAGATTCACACAGTCAGCAAGCAATGTTCCTACAAAACCTTTCATGGTTTATCCAGATCAAGCATTTTAGAATTAATGTATTACAGGAATTATCACATGTAATGTATGAGTATGAAAAGATATGAATGTAACAGTAAAATGTAACACATTGCATACACTCATAGTGTACATCTTGTTGTTAATTTCTCTAAAGAAGGATTAGTTCAAACACTAAAATAAATCTAAAGAAGTGTTTACACAATTAAACATAAAAAATTGAGATAGCCAAATTGTCACGTAAAAAAAATACAAAATAGGTAAAAATACTAAAATAGAGTATAAATAATCAAATGAGAAACTTAAAATTTAGTTGAAACTGAAAGTGATAATTCACCATTTGAATAAAACTACACAAATAAAAAATTTCTAATCAAGATTGTGAAGAGGAAAAGATGTGAGTGAATTTTGTGGATATAATCCTTAAAAATTAGAAGAGAGGAGCAAAAAGTATGCAGGGAAAGAAAAAAACAAGAGTTATGAAACTAAACACTGGAAAAATAATGTATATATATATATATATATATATATATATCAATCTTTTAAATTACTTAATAAATTATAAATATTTTAATAATTTAAATGAGGACAAGTATAAGTATTGGGACGCGAACGAGGTAGATATGTATTTATCCATCCGTGTCCCTGTACCTAATTAAAAAAGTTGAGTATTACCTTTATCAATACTTGTATCCAGTCAATGCAAGGATTTCTTGTCAAAATAGGGACAAGTTTATATAATATCTCCAAGGACAAGTTTATTTGCTATCCCTATTCATCTATATCGCAAACCTTGAATCATTTTCACCTAAAACTATATTAATGAAGGAATGTAGTTCTCATGACCAAGTGACATTAAAGATTTCCCGATTTGACACACACATGTGACAACATCATTTGTCATATCAGAAAATTATTAACATCACTTGGTCACGAGGACTGCATCCATCTATTAATAAAGTTTGAAATAAAAATGATTCAACGTGTGAAACATGAACGAAAGCCAATTGCATATGAAAGTTAACAAACTAAAAACATTTTCAACCTTATAAATTTTTTATAAAAATAAATTTTATAAACATTAATTAAGGGATGATAATTTTTAAAGTGTACTTAGCTAATAAAAGATAGATAAAGTAGTTAAATTTTGCTTTCATGAGATTTGGTGCCATTTAAGAAAAGAAATAAGATAAAAATGTAAGGTTATTTTTTATTATAAATTGTAACTTTATAAAACATTTAAACAAGAACTAGTCTCTTGACCCGTGTGCACCCACAAACCTTTTTTCTTTTAGATGGGATGAAAAGAAAGACCAAGCCTAAAGGGCCAGCTTAGTTAGATCGACCAGTCCATCCTTCCTGACCATCTTGTCATTTTGTCCATCTAGGCTAGTCCAACCATCCAAGCCAACCCAACCATCCTGGCTAGCTCAATAGGACCAATCGCCCGACCATCCCGTGAGTCATTCCGTCTAGAAAATTTTGACAATTCAAGCTAGCTGGGCCATATCAGTAAGACCATCCATTGAGAATCTTCAAAATTTGATCATGAGGTTCTTACCTTCATATGCACAACCAATGGTCCATCAGCCTCACCCCAGCAGAATCAAGATGAAGAAGGCAATAACTATTAAAAGATTAAAAAATAATATTTTAAAAGTGATAGTGATTTAAAATTAGTAAGATACGATTATATTAATATTAAAAAAATTTAATATAAATAGTTTTGTTGTAAATGATTTTTTTTATTTTAAAACATATAATTTTTTAGAAATTAATTTTTCAGAGTTTTATTCTTGTCTAATCAAAAAAACTTATTGTAGGATTAATCCTTGTGACAAATTTTTTATTTTGGACTCATCACTTTTTTCATTTGAGTAAGTTGAATTTCAATCCTTTTTCTTTGGTCTTTTCTTATATCTGTTGCATGTGGATCTCGCTTAGTTTGCAAATGTCTATTGATTCATCAGTTTGAATCTTTGTAGATCAGTGATTCTGATAGTATACTCTTATCATGTTTCTTTTATTCGTAGGAGCAGATAAAATGTCTTGTGTGTTTGAAGCTGTTTTAGAGCTTTTTGGTCATCTGTCAGTTAAGGGAAGTTAAATACATTGTTTTATGTTTTTAATACTTGGATAATATGAGTTGATATTCTTAAGTTGGATTAATTTAATTGAGTTGTTAAATTTGGATAGTTGAGCACGTTGAAATTTTGTTGTGTTTTAGTATGTTGATTGATTTTAGTTTGAATGTGTGTTGTTTGGTATAGGGAAAATCCAACTATGATAGCTTGTTAAATGTTACTTGTTTTGGTTGTTTGAATTGATTAAATTGATGTTACAATTAGTTGACATTGTTGTTGAATCGTGGTTTGGTAATAGGTATAAGTGATGGTTTGAAATTAGTCTAGAATTGGTGTTTGACAGATGAATTTTTATGGGGATCTTTTATTGAATGAGCTTGATGTTTGGAATATGAGTTTATGCATTTTAGGAGTTGGTTAGCTACTTGTACTGTTGCAATTTGGTCTTTGGTATGTTGAATATGTTGTTTGGTTTGTGGTTAATTTTTGTTTTATCTAATGGACTGAGTCATTGGCCAATGGAGTAAATTGGTATTCAATATGATGTTTAATGATGTTTTTGAATCAATCGCAGTGTCAAGAATACCAATTTCTTCATTTAGATAAGGCTTGAGTACAATTAGATCAAGAATAAAAGTTTCTAGTTTCTGGTGTGGCATTGAGTGGTTCTATGTGGCATTGACCACTGCAAAGTCAAAGAGATCCTATGTCATATGGCATTGAGCGACACTTTTGAGCATTGAGTGTCATTATCTTCTGTACGCCTGGAACCTTTCCTCCATAATTCGTTGGGCGAGAGGTGGACTCACTGCGCAAACATGTTTTCATGAGCATTGGCGTTCATTGAGCGCTCCCTACTCTTGACACTACAAAAAAGAAGGGCATTATCGAAGGCCAGAAGCCCTCGGAAACAGCCCAAAACCGTCGGTAAAAGGTAATTACAGACGGCTTATCGACGGCCAAAAAGCCCTCGGTAAATCCCTTGTCGCTAACAATTACCGAGGGATTTTGCCCCTCGGTAATTTCCGAAGGGCAAAAGCCTTCGGTAATTACCGAGGGGCAAAAGCCTTCGGTAATTTCCGAAGGGCAGAAACCTTCGGTAATTTTCGAAGGGCAGAAGCCTCCGGTAATTTCCGAACGTGGGTATTTACCGAAGGGCAAAAGCCTTCGGTAAGTTCGAGGGAAATGTAAGAGACAATTGTATTTGTTATGAATCCAACGACATAAACAAACCTGCATAGCAGTTTTCAAACACAAACAGACCTGCATAACAGTTTTCAAGCACATACAGACCTGCATAATGTGCATCTCAAAGATGCAATCATTGATCAATAGTATCCACAGAACATCAATTAATCCATAGAACATGTATTTATAGTTAAAACATAAAACAATGTAACATAATGATGTTCTAACATCCAAAGTCATCCAGTTTATCTAACATCGAAATGATCTAAACTCCAAATGTTCTAATATCGAAATGTTTGTATAACAAGTAATAACAAAATGAAACTAATAATGTACATAGTTATCATCAGAATGATATTCATCATCCTACTCCTCTATTGATGGCTAGACTAGTGTGGGTTGGACTGATGTGGGCTGCTGAGGGGCAGCGGGTGACAAGGAGTCGTGGCTGGGTCGGAGGGATATTGACATCATCCTGTGAAGTTTGAGGCAACACTCTCATGACCAGGGCCTTAAAGTTTGTAAACTCTGCTCTCAGATCAGTGATTTCCTGGTCACGTTGCTCGAGTGCTTGCGTGAGGCGGAGAATGACCTCGTCAGGAGCAGTGGTGGAAGAAGAAGGTTGGTGCTTCAGAGTACCTGCTCTCGATGTTGTATAGTTTGCAGCAAGTTGTCCTGCACCGTACAATCAACCCTTTTTCTTCCCACCAACGATCTCGACCCAGCACTGTGTCCTACGTATGTCGTCTTCTGCATTACTGCCATCATCCGGTGTAGGAGTTGACTCATGTTCAGATCTAACCTGTAAAAGTCTCGTAGGAAATTCTTCCTGTTGAAACATTAAAAGCAATGTTAGGGAATGATAGGATAACATAAATGAAAAATTAGTAAGTCTTATAGTGTTATTTGCTTACATGAGTCTTCCGAGATCTTTCATCAACGAATTGATTACTGTCCTTCCTTACATGAGTCTGTGCAAAGACGACCTCATCAACATGGACCGTCCGTCCCAGAGCTTGTGCCTGTAAGATAATTTACAATTACAAGTGTACATATGAAATAGAAAATACATAACTTATATATGAAAGAAAAAGTTATGTAATGAAATTTTACCATACGAATGGCATGCTCATGAATGGTGATCGATCCACCAGTATGCAGGGTGTCACCCTTTTCAGGTGCTCTAATTCTCTGCGCCTTGGCACACTTATTGCGAAACTCTACTGTATTCCAATGAGCCAGTAAAGAGTTCAAAATTTGTTCGCCTAGCCAGTAAGGGCGCTCTCCTGCATTGCGGGCATCCCTGAACATCTCTGACAGCCGATGAGATGCTTTCATGTGGAAATTTCTGTGTATCTGTGTTTCATGTTCAGGTTTCCACTGCACCTTCATCTGTAACATTAAACAGAACAAACATTGATTAATGAACATACTAAAATAAGAGGGACAATTAGTTTAATGGATTGTTCACCTGAAAGCGCTCCCATAATAACTTTCTGTCGTCATCAGTTATTGCTCCCCAAGTAGGCCATGGACTTAAAAACTGTTGCTTAATTGAACGTGTGATGGCCTGGGAAGCAACCCTAGATGGAATAAACCTGCACAATAAAAGTCATTTCAATTATAGTAAGGTATAAAGATCAAATTATATGAAGAGATTAAAATCTTACCCTTTACCATACGGCGCAATCCATGATCGATCATGGAGGGGCGGATCAAGACCTTCACCATCACCACTTGAATCTGGATCAGTAGATGGTGTCACAGTCTCAGAAGGCGGTATACAAGATGGGGAAGGTATAGACGTAGGGTCAGGGAGAGGAGTGAGGGTAATAACCATAGAGGGAGGAGTGGGGGTTATAATCACAGGAGGAGGAAGAGGGTCTACTGCAGGGGTAGTAGAAGGGTGTGCTGCAAGAGTAGGAGAAGGGTGTACTGCAGGGGTAAGAGGCTGTATTGTAGGGGTAGGAGGAGGACCCACAGATGATGTACCGGGGGCAGCAATGGTAGGTAGTCTAGCAGGCACCCTAAGTACATACTTTGGTGCCTGTCGTTGCCTCTTTTTAGGCCTTGCTACCCCCTTTCCTTTATCAGGACGTTCTGAACCTTGTCCTGTCATTACTGCATTGAAATGATTACAAATAAAGGAAAAAAAAGAAATGAATAAGGAAGGATCAATCAAACAAGCACATACACTGCTGCCACAAGAACATCATACACATTCCAGAAGAACATCATACACATTCCAGAACATTGTAACTCATAATGAATTTTTAAACGCACAACTTACCTCAACAAAGATAGCACTTGACGATCGCAACCTTTGTACAACATGACACTGACACAAGCCCACAACGGCCCCTCCAACGAAATCCCTCAACCACGTTCCTTTAATCACATACTAACAAGTGAATGAAAAGTAGATGAAGGCAGCAACACTGTCTAGGCTTCAACAATATGAACATGAGAATGTGAATGAAATTATGTGGAACTTACCTCTACCGAGATAGCCCTTCACGAGCACGACAGCAACAGAAGCCCACTACGGCCCCTCCAACAAAGTCCCTCAACCTCAACACCAACAGCCCTCAACGCAGCGACCAACCCGCTTAAAAACCTTACCGACGGCTTAAAAGTCTTTGGTAATTATCTCAATACCAAATGCTTAAAAGCCTTCAGTAATATGCCGTCTGTAATTCGCAATTTTCCAGTAGTGTGAGCCATTGCATGTTTCTGATTTTTGGATTTTTGCTCTGTTTGAATTAAGACACTTTGGATTCTATGCATGTGTATTATTATATTAGTGATGTTTCAGGCTGATATTTGAATATGAGTAGGTATGGTATTTGGTTGTTCCTTGGGCATAGGTGTTTGACGGAGTAACCTTGTGTGGTACCTTGGGTGGGCAAGCTATTCCACAATACAAGTGCAGGTCCCTACAGTTTGTCATCAATACATGTATCCAGATGGTCAAGTCTAAAAGGAATAATTGTATGTCTTAGGATTGATTGATTGATCTATGTTATATGCTTACTCCTATAAAAGTGCTGAATGATTGTTTTTGGTACATTAGCTTACCCTTTTCTTTTTTTTTTGTTAATTTGTATGTTTCTTCTTTTTTGCAATGATCACTTTAATGATGTGAGCATATAAATATGTTCTAATTGATCCAATGTGGAACGAGATTGAAACTTAGAAATAAATAATTTTTGCTTTCTATTTTATCAGTCTTGGAAATCAGTATTACACTTTTGTTTTCAATGTAATAGAATACTTAGAGGTACAACGTCCTCATATGTGTTTATATTTAATGTCATTATTACGTGTGAGATAATTGTAATAGCCTTATATAATGTGCTTTTGGTGTTATATATTCTTTCAATTGTTTATATATATGATCTTTCTTTTTGTAGTTAATTATATATTATTAAAATAAAATATTACATATTTATAAAGTATTTTATATATATTATTAAATTAGTTTCATGTAAGTTATTTCCCTATTAGTTTTGTACTTATTTGAGGATTGAGATGAACAAGTGAAAGAAGAATTTGAAAAATTACGAACACCACCAAATTGAATGATTGTATGGTTTTGAGAAGAAACAAGTTGTTTATTGTTTTGTTTATTGCGTAGGTTAATTTTAGTTATTAATTTTGTAATTTATAAAGGATATGTCAGTATCTTTTACATTTATTTTCTTCTATACCAACAACAATGATTTTGATGACAAATTGAACAGTATGATAGCATTAGAATATATATATATAACCTAGTATTTGCCCAAATCATCCATCATTGATAAATCACGAAGAAATATTGGAAAGAAAATTACCATGTCTCTTTCGACAGAACACGCAGCCTCCGCCATCACTCGACCTTGTGCAAATTTTCCTCCAAGCTTTTGGGGCGATAGTTTCCTTCAGTACGATTCAGAATCATTGGTACTATATTTTACGTTTGAATTTGCAATTTTTTACTTTTATCTGCTCACAAACGTATTATTTTAATGATTATTGGCTAGTCTAGCTAGTTCCTCTGCAACAGATTCACCACGAGCACAAATATGTAAATAAAAAGATTATAAAGCTTCGGCCATTATTGGGTGAATGCAGAGCTTGAAACTTCTGTTTACAAACTGTGGCATTTGTTTTTGTTTTTTTTTTTTTGTTTTCAAAGCTGGACTTGTACAATATATAGTATTGTATAATACATTCAGATAAATGAGAAAGAAAGAGACATTAGAGGCGGTGGATGGTCCTAGTTAAGTTACATTGTTGGGCAAGTATTTCGGTAGAAATAACTAAAGAAATACGCATTCTGGTATGATTTAATTTTATCACAGTAGTTACAAAATCTAAATTTTATTTTGATTAGTCCATAATTGAAACATTGTTTTCTACTTTTCTTTCACTTTCTGGGCTTTCTGCTTCACAAAATAATGAAAATACCAGTTGTCAGAAAGATAAGGAAAGGATAATAATGGTTGTTCTTTTCTTTTTTTTTCTTTTTCTTTGCTCTCTCTTTCTTGGTGACTTTTTTTTTTCTTTTTCACATCAAAGATCCTTTTTATGAAAGTTATTGTCTTTTTGTCTCTTATGAAAACCTAATACAAAAGATTGCATTATTTTAAATTATATAATAAATTGATAATTCGTAAAGAAAAAGTATCTCATTTTTTTTAATTAAGTCCGCGGGTCCAATAAATTAGTGACTCACCTGACAATCTATGCCACTAATATGAACATGAATAAAGACGACAATCAATCACATATATGCATTAATATGAACGTAGTCCAATTGTTTATTAATATAAATGACAATCAATATGTTTTAAATCTTTCTAAAACATATTGAAACATATTGACACAATGAAAGATTAAATCAATTTTAACCATTACAGCCTATTTAAGATCAATCAAGACTTTACAAAATCTTTTAGAGATATATAGAAAATCCTCCTACATCAATTATGTTTTTATTGTGTAAGCTTAGTATAGGTTTCGAATTAGTCACACGTGCATGTTTTTAGTTCCTCTTTCCATCCCATCTTCATTACAAAACTTCTTTCTTTGCAACTGAATGCAGGAAATCAATGACAATATGAAGCAACAATTTCAAATGCAGAAGGAAGAAGTGAAGAAGATGTTTCTATCTTCAAGCAATAGTATCTTACAAAAACTAAATTTCATTGATTCCTTGCAACGTTTGGGTATATCTTATCATTTTCAACATGAAATTGATGAAGCATTAGAGCAAATCTACAACTCGTCTACAAATGATAATGTCATAATAGAAGAAGGTTGTCTTCACTATGTGGCGTTACTATTTCGTTTGCTTAGGCAAAGAGGGTATCATATTTCGTCAGGTATCTACATTACAAAGCGATTCATGAACCATATTATATGCATAGATTATGTATAATCCAACTAATGTATTCTACAGATATATTTAACAAATTCAAGAACAATAAGGGAGACTTTGATCAAAAGATTGCCAAAGATGTACAAGGATTGTGGAGTTTGTTTGAAGCTTCACAGTTAAGGATTCACGGGGAAGATATTTTAGATGAAGCACTTGATTTCACACAAACTCATCTAAATTCCTTGATTAATCAATCGAGTTCATCCTTTGCTGCACAAATAAGTTATTGCTTAAAGAAACCTCTTCACAGGGGAGTTCGCAGGTTGGAGGCCAGACGTTACATTTCCTTTTATGAATCAAATCCTTCCCATTGCAAAGTTCTTCTTACATTTTCAAAACTAGATTTCAATATGCTACAAGGATTGCACAAAATAGAAGTCGGGAGTATCACCAAGTAAGTATTACAAATCTGTAACCGTGTACTCGTAGAATAAATAGTTTTAATAAAACATGAAAAACTAAGAAAAGTTCACCACAAGCAAAATTACTATATTCATTCATAACATTGCCTTATGCTGATACAACAAAACATTTAAATCATAAAAGATGAAATAGTTAAGTTGCTATTAAGCTATCAACTATCAATATGACATTAGCTGTGTTTTTTCTCTATGCAGATGGTGGAAAAAGTCAGAATTTGCAACAAAGGTCCCATATGCAAGAGAAAGGGTAGCAGAGTTTTATTTATGGCCAATTTCCATGTCTTATGAAGCTGAATATAGTATTGCACGAAGGATAGGGAGCAAATTAATTGGGTGTATCTCTCTTCTAGATGATACTTATGATGCCTACGGAACAATAGAAGAACTTGAACTCCTCACACAGGCAATTCAGAGGTTGATCTTGGTTCAAATTATATGATATTATCACAATGGGAAATTTAATGATTTGAAAAGCCTTCACCAGTTGATTATTTTTATTCTACTATTTCAGTCTCATGAGTTTATTGTTTTCAAATTTGAATTCATAATTCTCCTTTTGTTCGTATGAATTTCAGATGGGATATTAGTTCCATTCAGTCTCTCCCAGATAGCATGAGAGTAGTGTTTAATGCAATTATAGAAGTGTGTGATGAAGTAAAGTTGGCTACGATAGAGAGTAAAAACTCGAACACAGTGGTGCAATGTGTTAAAGAAGCTGTAGGTTTTTCATTCATATAGCTTTTAACTAGTCGATTAATTAATGTTTTGCATCATTTTCCTAAAAAGTAACTAATTAACATTCAAATTATTTTACTTGCAGTTTCGTAACTTGGCACGAGCCTACTTGACTGAAGCAAAATGGAGTCAAGAGATTTGTATTCCAACATATGAAGAATATAAGGATAATGGAGTTATATCTTCTGCATATCCTATTATTATAACATCATTTATTCTTCTGACGAAATCAGCACAATATGTGTTTGATTGGATTTCGAGTAATCCAACAATCATTAAAGTTGTTTCGCTTATTGGCAGACTTCAGAATGACATATCCTCACATAAGGTACAATATATATTTATTTTGATTCAAATCTACAAAAATTTAATGGTCCTTGGTGCCTTGGATTTGCTTTGATTATTTGTAGTTCGAACAAGAAAGAATGCACGTGGTTTCAGCTGTTGAATGTTGCATGAAACAATATGAGATTTCTGAGGAAGATGCGTACAAATTCATTAAAAAAGAGATTGAAGATTTGTGGAAGGTTATAAATGAAGAGTGTCTCAAGTCCGACCTTGTCACTAAACCTATGCTTGATTGTTTTCTTAGTGGAGCCCGCATAACTGAACTTGCCTATGAAAACTTCAAGGATAAATACACAGATGGGAAACTATGGAAGGATGACATTATTGCATTACTTGTGGATCCCATAAGCATGGAGGAACACGAGTTATCGAAGTGATATCCATTATAAAGAACTATATATATATATATATATATATATATATATATTTATTCTACATGTTTTTTTTTTTGAACGCGTTCCAATATTTTATTTGAAGTAACTACTCCAATGTTATGCAATGTATATTTTCATTGTTCTATATAAAGTCTTACTATCAGTTCTTTTTTTAGATTGGCGTAAATATTTTTTTCAAATTTATCAAAATTGAGTAAACTTTTAAAAAATTACACAGTAGATAAGTCCTTTCAATAATATGACTTTCAAATAAAAACATGGTGTTTTTCACTATTTTAGACTAACTAGAAAGAAAGAAATCGTATTTTGAAAATGTGACAAATTTTTTATTTATTTGTTTATAGAAGTCATGCTTTATAAATATTATCTCTCTTCTAGATACACCCTAAACCCTCATTAAGGCCAACTCTACTATGAAATAATTAGCATCATCTTGGTCATCCTAATCGCATTGCAACAAAATTAATTCTTTAATAAGAGTCAACTTAATCGACACTACTTATAGCCATTGTAAAACATACACTTTGATGAACTTTGCAGAAGCTGCTTAGCATGATACCTGATAACAATGTAGACATGATGACTCCATGCTTCATAGATTGATGGAAGGAATCTCGAATTTGGATGGATTAGCGAAAGCAAAATGATAACAGGTGTTTGGCGAAATGGTGTCAAGGGTGAGAAAGGAAACTCTCTATAAATGTTAGACTAATTTTAAAGGAAGGGGCTAATGGAAACTTTAACAGAAGCCCTACCCTAGTGACTTTTAAGCAGATAAGTATTTGGAGTGATATCGACAAAGCTTTCCTATATCATATTTGAGTCTTAGTCAATACAAGAAATAAGATCAAATTATAATATATAACTGGGATGCAAACTTTATCTTACAAGTCGGTTTTGTGGGATTGAGTTAGACTTAAAAACCATCTTCTAATATGATATCAAAGCTCTTGATCTTGGGGCTCCGTTCCACTGCACAGTCGCCTTGCCGTCACTGTCCGACCTCTGCCGCTACCGCCGTTGTTGGTTGGGGTTGTTGATAGGGCAGAAAGGTGCGCCCAACACCGGCGACCACAACTCCAGAAGTCACTCCGTGAGAGAAGCTGTCATGCACTGCCACGCACCGCCACCGTCGCCGACATGTGTAGCCCACGCGCCCACCTCCGGCGAGACCCACTCGCCGCCGCCGCCGCCACAAACAGAGTCGCTGGAGCCCCCTGAGTCTATTCCTAGGGTCGGTGATGACCCGTTTGGCCTATATTTGAGTAGATTTGAGTTTGAAGTTCTGCTCCTTTTCTCGGTGTGACCCACATGTGATCGTCGTCTTGGAAAAGGTCACTGGAGACTCCTGGTTGCGTTCTACGGGATGTCTAAAATAAAAAGTATTCCTTTGGGTCCTAATGACCTACCAAATATAGGGGGTACCTGTCGGTTGCATGGTCAGAATTTCTTACAATGGAGCCAATTTATTCGAAGGGTTCTCAAGGGTCGTTCAAGAATTGATCACATAGATGGAGGAGGACCAAGACCAGACGACACTCATTTTTCAATTTAGGACAATGAAGATTCGTTAATTATGACTTGTATGTAGCAATCCATGATCCCTGAGGTAAGTAGAAATTATATGTTTCATTCTTCTGCAGAAGAAATATGGGATGATTTACAAAGTACTTTTTCATTAAAAAAAGGATCTTGTTGCTTACTATGACATTGAAAACAGGATATTTAATACAAAACAAGGCTCTCTTTCCGTATTAGAATATCACGAAATCCTGAATAGTCTTTGGATGGAATTCCATCAGAACCAAACAATAAAGATGTGTAAAACAGATGTTGTCGCACTTGCTGAATTCATTGAAAAGGGAAGAATATTTAAATTTCTCCATGGCCTGAATCAGGAGAACGACCAAATTCAGGTACAGATTTTTGGAAGAGAAAAATTACCATCCGTATCAGAAGTTTTTTTTTTATAGTAAGAGGAGAAGAAACTCGAAGAATGGTCATGCTCAATGGGGACATCTCAAACACAGGCTTTGCCATGATAATTGGAAAGAGAGTCCATAAGGGAGCAAATGCTGGGGGAAAGTCGTTTGAAAAGGGTACTCATGGGGACTATTATTATTCATACTGTAAAGATCTGGACAGATCAAGGAAACATGCTTCAAACTCCATGGAAGAAAGAATGTTCTCGAGCGCATGGGAAATAACAAAGGGTTTACTCAAAGATGGGTAAATCATACTACCTTAGAACAAGAAGCCATCAATCAATCTAGTCTTCATAGTCTAATCCTCCACCACCACCAGATCTTGATATGAAAGCTTATAAGGAGAAACTCGAGCGCTTGAAAGCAATGGTTGAATCAATGAGTAAGCCTTCTGGATCATGTACTATGTCCATAAAAGGTAAGATTTGTCTCAATACTCTTGGTCATGTGTCTCAAGGTAGAATAGAATACTCTATCTTGCTTTTTGCTTCTCCATGTTACCAGACTATCTCCAAGAAACACACAATACCGAGAAGTAGATTTTCTGTCAATAATAGAACCTGCATAGTTAGCATCAGTATATATCTTCATAGTCAATGTGTCTTCCCTTTTGAATAATAGCCCTTTCTTGGACTTGACTTCAAGTATTGGAGAATTTTGTCAACTGTTTGCATGTCTCTCTATCGAATCATGCATAAATTGGCTCACTACACTAACTGCATAAGCAATTCTTGTGTGTGATAGATAAATCAATTTTCCTACCAATCTCTGATATTGGGCCTTCTCTATAGAAACACTTTCTTCACTTCCAATTCTATGATTTTGTTTTATAGGAACTGTTGAGGTTCTAAATCCCAACTTTCCTGTTTCTTTGAGGAGATCAAGTACATATTTCTTTTAGAGGATGAAAAATTCGTTCTTAGAGTAGGCAACATCTATTCCAAGAAAATATTTGAGTTTTCCTAGGTCTTTCATTTCAAATTGAGCTGTCAATTTATCTTTGGTTTAATAGGTTCGGAGGTCCCTATATTTGCGGGTTCGTTTCACTTGGGTCCTCCAACTTTAGAAGTGATCAATTAGGTCCCTAATTTAACAAAATTGAGTCAATAATACCCTTTCCGTTAAATGCAAGGGAATCTGAATGCAAATTAAACAGGTGGCATGCTGAGGCATCATTTTATTTGCAGGTGGCAGAGTTTGAGCTTAATACGTGGCAATTTCTGCAATTTTTAATTTGCATTCAGATTCCCTTGCATTTAACGGAAAGGGTATTATTGACTCAATTTTGTTAAATTAGGGACCTAATTGATCACTTTTAAAATTGGAGGACCCAAGTGAAACGAACCCGCAAATATAGGGACCTCCGAACCTATTAAACCTTTATCTTTTAATGCCAATTTTTCTGTTTCATCATCTCCTGCAATAATCATATCATCCACATAGACAAGCAATAGACTGAGTTTACCTGTAGAAGAGTGCTTTATAAATAGAGTATGATCTCCTTGGCTTTGTGCGTATCCCAAGGAAATCATTGCTTTTGTAAATCTTCCAAACCATACTCTAGGGGATTTGTTAAGACCATATGTTGATGGATTGACAAGTCTACCAAATCGCACAAGTAATATAAAATGGTAAGACCAAATATCGTATCCCTGAAGACTCTCGACACTAAATAGTTGTGTGATAACTCAATTAATTAAGACTTAAATAAAACGAGATTGTTGGTTTCAAATGCAAAGACATAAAATTAAATATGAATGCAAATTGATCAATAGTAGAGTAACACAAAGATGAACACAGGTTGTTTATAAAATGAGATGAGCTTGTTGTTAGGGTTTGATTCACCAAGTTTACTCTCATGTATATAAGAATTCTTCTTTTTACATTAATATTAACGTCACTCACTAAATTACTTAGAACCCGATCCCTCGGTGCAATAAGCCTGCCTTAATTCCTAGTTCGTACAATTCCTAGCGTTCCTAGAAAATTATATCTGAAGGTCAAGAGCTTAAGATGACTAAGTACTCATACCCTCATCCCTGAGAAATATTACCCTTAGGAGAATTCAACAAGAACTTGAATTGTAAGGAACCTCCCGGCACTCATGCAATTCATAAATCATGCTACTAAATGAGTTAAATAGAGCAAACATTTAAACAGATGAATTCCCTAATAATTAATGAAAAAGTATATAAATTAAGAATCAATTCAAATACATGAGAGCTCACAAGGTTACATCATTCCACAACAACAAATAGAGTTTAGTTCTCCATACACATGGAGAAACTATATGAATAATGGAAAAACATGAGATAGTGAAACCCTAAGAGTAGAAGAGGAAGCTCCCGCCTCCAGGTCCGCCTTTAGAGAGTAGAAGAGTGTGTTGTTGTGTTGCTCCAACCAGAGATACAAAACCTAGAGCGCCTTGGTCCTTTAAATAAAGTTGGAAAAAGAGTAGAAATAGGGCCCGGTCCAAAAGAGTCGAAACGGAACAAAAATTGGGTCGGATCTGCGACGCGCGACGCTCGGGGGCGCCCATTTAGGGCGTCCGGGCGGTGGATGATCCTCATGTAGGGCCTAAGCCTTCAATTGGACGCCCAGGCTTCGGGGGCCGCCGCCCGGGCGGCCTAGGAGGGCGCCCGGGCGGTGGAAGTCGATTTTCCTCCGAGGCTCAAGCCTCAGACAGGGCCCCAAGCTTCGTGCAGTTCCTCCTTTAGGTGC
The DNA here is from genome assembly GCF_029865625.1 of Vigna umbellata. Lineage (NCBI taxonomy): Eukaryota > Viridiplantae > Streptophyta > Magnoliopsida > Fabales > Fabaceae > Vigna > Vigna umbellata. Next base: position 76,466,281 of record NC_142165.1, on the reverse strand, counting down.
TTTTTCAGGCCTTTCTGAGCTCTATCTCCTTAGCACTTCATCTTTGCTTTCCGCATTCTCTCATTATCTATCAAAACAAGGGTAATTAGTCATAAAATAATCAAATTCAACCTCAACTCTCTTATTCACACAACTTAATGAAAAAGCATGAGTCCAAGCAAGTTTCTAAGTGAAAAAGGGTGTATTTAAAATCAAAATTACATCACAAATAACGGTATTTTCAACCGTTAAGACAACCCCAAACTTAGAAATTTGCTTGTCCTTAAGCAAAACAAAATGTAACTTAGCTTTTTAGAACAATCACTACAATGACTCAACATTTTTAAAAAAACTTTTCCTTCCAAGACAAGAAATCACTTTTATCAATTCAGCATAAAGATCTCAGCCAAGATGTACAGATGCCTTAATCAATTAAAATCAGTGTGATGCTTATGTATTTTAATAGATGCTATCCTTAAGAATGATCAATCAATCAAGCAGAGATGCAATCAGAAATTCAGAGAACTACCCCTCACCAAATAAAGTGTTTCACTCAAGCACTCAAAAGTGTATCACTCAAGCACTTAGAAGTGTATCACTCAACTCACAGGTGTATAGTAAGGTGTTGGTGTTTCTTTCACTCTGCTATCACAATGTCACACAAATTAATTTTGCCTTTCATTTAACCATAATCAAACATACTCACAAGTACGTTTTCATCATAAGGGCTTTTCTTGGCTTGTAACTTGGCTGGGCTAAGAAGAAACATGGTTTTTCAGGAAAGCAAAATCCTTGAGTTAAGAGAGATATTTATGAAATTAACAATTACACACAGGTTCTCTTTTCAAGAGGATTTTCCCAACCTTTTTCCCTTGCAGTGAGCTTTCTTTTCTTTCTTTTTATTTTCTTTTCTTTTGATTTTTCTTTTTCTTTTTTTTTCTTTGTCCTCACTGCTTATTTTTCTAGCGACCCCAAACTTGAACCTTTATCAATACCTCACAAATATTCTCAACTCAACACAAGGTAAAGAATTTAATATAGGGTTTTCAAAACATGGTTAAGGCTAAAGGTTCAAAGGATGGAACAAACTATTCTCTTTTTATTTGGAAAAACTCATGAGTAGGCTAAAAAAATTAAGGGATAACAAAAGATGGCCTTGATCATATGAAACCTGCAAACAAATAGTTCAATCACAGAAAATTTGGGCAAAATCATTCATGCTTCCAAAGTAATAACAATTATTCACAACTCTGAAGCCCAAAACTCACATAGGTAAACTCTCAAGTCTCAGAATTCAGAACAACATCTTGCTCAGTATCTCAATCAAATTTTATCTCAAGAACTTGTTTCACATCATGCATTATCTCAACATCAATCAATACACCAGAATATCACAAAGTAATACTCATCACAAAACACATCACAGTTGCATCAAAGTAGTGTAGTTCATTAAAACAAAGTACAAAAACAAAACAATTGATTAAAAAGAAAAAAAATAACAAAATAGAAAATTAAAAAGAAAAAAAATAACAAAACATAAAATTAAAAAGAAAACAAATAACAAAACAGAAAATTAAAAAGAAAACAAATAACAAAACAGAAAATTAAAAAGAAAGGTTTAGAAAGCTGAGTTGCCTCCCAGTAAGCGCTTCTTTAACGTCACTAGCTTGACCCAATAAGCTCATGTCTACATCAACCAATTCCAACTTTAATCTTGGTCTTAGTGGATCTATTCATCTTTTGCAGAGTCATGTTTGACTTCAAAACCACAAATCTTTTCTGTTGGTATCGGAGGGGGTATTTTTCGAAGAGTATAGCGCCGCGGAATTAAAACTCAGAGAGCGGAAAGCGTGTTCGATCACAATTAAAAATAATTTGGTCCTTTTAGTAAAAATAATTTTCTTTCAGAAAATTAATCAAACAGTTGATATGCGTAAAAGATAAAGAGTGTAGGGAATAGAAAATCACACGAGTAATTTTTATACTGGTTCGATTCAACAGAATCTACATCCAGTCGTTAATCACTATAAAAAGTGATTAACAATTCCACTAAAAGGATGTTTCACAGATTACAACAAATAGTGAATAAAGCAGATAAATAAACCTTCCTTCGACGAACGAACCGGAAGAAGAACACTCTGCCAACTCGAAGAGAATCGCTCCGACTATCGACAAACGAAACACGAGCTTCTCGTATTCACGAGACCAGGCAGAGCACCTTGCTAACTCGAAGAGAGCTTGCTCCGACTATCGACACACGACACGCGAGCCTCTCCTGTTCACGAGACCAAGCAAGGGAACTTGAACTATAGCTTCTGAGAACTTCCTCTAACAAACAGTATTCTGCAAGAGCTTCTGTTCAACAACGTTACTAGTGATCTTCACAGAAACCCAATATATAGCTAGCTGTTCTGAATATCTAAGGTTAAGTCTCAACTGCCACAAATAATCAATTATTGTAAGTGATAATCGATTATTCAAGTCCGTTACAGGTTTTCAAGAATGTGATAATCGATTATATGAGGTGATAATCGATTATTCCTGGATGACTTGTGATAATCGATTATTGACATTCCATAATCGATTATGGCAGTAAAAAAATGCAAGTTTTACAAAGTTACAAGACTTTCCTACTATATTTAATTTATACAAATTGCTTTTAAATAATTCTAATATCTTCTTCAACTAAAACTTCTTGCAGCATCATCAAAACAATTTTCTTCAAGATTTACCAATACTCCTTATTGGTAACAATCTCCCCCTTTTTGATGATGATCAAAAAATTCAATTTTAAAAGCAATTTTGGCTTACCTGCAAAACATACAAGCTAACAGACAACAACAGAGTTAGCAATACCTGTATTAATGTATACTTATCCCCTTATATTATTCTTCTCCCCCTTTTTGATCATAAGTAACAAGATTTGATGTGAAAAAAAACTCCCCCTAAAAACGATCTGCCCCTCAATTAAACAAAGTATGCATATAATCAAGAGATCATTTTATTTATTGAAAAGAAAGATTACATTACAAGAAGAAACATAAAAGACAGAATTATAACATAGATGAAATAGCAAGCAAACAACAAAACATGCTAACATAGAACCTATATCTAAAACTCAGGACTTTATTTTTGAAACTGTTAGCATGATAATCGATTGTGCATGATGATAATCGATTATGCCTGATGATAATCGATTATGACTTGTGATAATCGATTATGAAGCATCAATTTTACGAAAATGTGAAAATTTTCAAAAGCATTGATCCTAAGACATGTCTAGTACTCCTAACTCTCTTCTAAGCTCAAAAAATCTATCCTTAGGTAGCGCCTTGGAGAAAATATCAGCTAATTGATGTAAGGTATCAACATATTCAATTTGACAATCCCCCTTTTGAATATGGTCTCTCAAGAAATGATGTCTAATCTCAATGTGCTTAGTTCTTGAGTGCATTATGGGATTCTTAGTTAAATTTATAGCACTAGTATTATCACATTTTAAAGTAATATCATCAAGGAAGATATCAAAGTCTTCCAGTTGCTGTTTCATCCACAAAATTTGGGCATAACAGTTTCCAGCTGCAATATATTCAGCTTCGGTGGTAGACAAAGCTACACATGCTTGTTTCTTTGAGTGCCATGACACTAAAGAACATCCCAAGAAATGACAGGTTCCACTAGTACTTTTTCTATCAATTTTACAGCCACCATAATCTGCATCAGAGTATCCTATTAAACTAGGTGAGGCATCAGAGGGATACCAAAGTCCAAATGAAGTAGTTCCCTTAAGATATTTTAGAATTCTCTTAACTGCAGTCAAATGAGATTCTTTAGGATTGGCTTGGTATCTAGCACAAACACAAACACTCTGCATAATATCTGGTCTACTAGCAGTTAAGTATAGCAAGGATCCTATCATGCCTCTAAACATGGTTTCATTCACTCCTTTTCCAATTTCGTCCTTATCTAAATAACATGAAGTACCCATGGGGGTACTAGCTTCCTTGCAGCTATCCATACCAAATTTTCTAAGAATTTCTCTACAGTATTTAGTTTGAGAGATGAATGTTCCACCATTCATTTGTTTTATCTGTAGTCCTAAGAAAAAGTTTAACTCACCCATCATAGACATCTCAAATTCACCTTGCATTATTTTTGCAAACTCTTCACACAAAGAATCATCAGTTGACCCAAAAATGATATCATCTACATAAACTTGCACGATTAAAATGTGTTTTCCTACTTTCTTAATGAATAAGGTTGAATCAACCTTTCCTCTAAAAAATTCATTTTCAATTAAAAAGGTACTAAGTCTTTCATACCAAGACCTAGGTGCTTGTTTAAGACCATAAAGGGCCTTTTTCAACTTGTAAACATGATCAAAGAATTTAAAATCTTCAAAGCCAGGAGGTTGACTAACATACACTTCTTCTTTTATAAAACCATTTAAGAAAGCACTTTTTACATCCATTTGATATAGTTTAAATTTCATCAAGGATGCATATGCAAGTAATAATCTAATTGCTTCTAACCTGGCTACCGGTGCATACGTTTCATCATAATCTATACCTTCCTCTTGACAGTATCCCTTAGCAACTAGCCTTGCTTTATTCTTTGTGATGTTTCCATCCTCATCAAGCTTGTTCCTGAATACCCATTTTGTTCCTATGACTTGGAATTCTTCTTGTTTTGGAATAAGTTCCCAAACTTCATTCCTTTCAAATTGATTTAGCTCTTCTTGCATAGCAATGCACCACTTGTCATCTTGAAGAGCTTCCTTTATATTTTTAGGTTCTACTTGAGACACAAAAGCAACAGTTAGACAAAAGTTATTTAAATTATGTCTAGTAGTTACCCCTTTTGATATATCTCCTATGATGTTGTCCAAAGATAGTCCTCTTGGTTGTTGATAGCTTTTGGAATCAACGACTTGGGGTGTTTCTTGAAGCTCCGGAGGATAATTTTCATTTAGATACATCTCCTCAAGGGCTTCTTTTAAGTAATCCTCATCACCTGCAATGGGTCTATTTGACTCAAGAGGATTTACCTCAAGGTCTACAATCTCATCAAAGACAACATGCATTGATTCTTCAATTATCAGTGTTCTTCTATTGAACACTCTATAAGCTTTACTACTCAAAGAATATCCTAGAAAAATTGCTTCATCAGATTTTGCATCAAATTTTCCAGGATTATCTTTTCCATTATTTAAGACAAAGCATTTGCATCCAAAAATTTTCAAATGAGATATATTTGGTTTTCTACCATTCAACAGTTCATATGGAGTTAATTTTAGAATTGGCCTAATAAGCATCCTATTTAACACATAACAAGCAGTACTTACTACATCAGCCCAAAAGTATTTTGGCACATCAGATTCATTCATAAGTGTTCTAGCTAATTCTTCTAATGATCTATTTTTCCTTTCAACAACACCATTCTGTTGGGGAGTTCTAGGTGCAGAAAAATTATGTGCAATGCCAAATTCTTCACAAAATTTTCCAAACGATTCATTTTCAAATTCACCACCATGATCACTTCTCAAAATTTTGATTTTCAAGTCTTTTACATTTTGAATACGTTTAGCAAAAGATTTAAAGGCTTTGAAAGCTTCACTTTTCAAATTTAAAAAGAAGGTCCAAGTGAATCTTGTGTAATCATCAACAATTACAAGAGCATAGTAATTTCCACCAAAACTTTTAATTCTAGATGGACCAAATAAGTCCATATGCAAAAGTTCTAAAGGTTTTGATGTTGAAATCATGCTTTTGGATGAAAATGAAGATTTGGTTTGTTTACCTTTTTGACATGCAGTGCATAATTTGTCCTTCTCAAATTTCAGTTTAGGCAAACCAATCACAAGATCTTTTGAAATCAATTTATTTAAATGTTGCATATGAATATGTGCAGCTCTTTTATGCCATAGCCAAGGATTTTCTTCTTTAGCAACTAAGCATGTTATACTATGATTAGATGCACTTTCAATATCAATCAAATAAATATTGTTATGCCTAACACCTTGCAAAGCAATATCAGTAGAATCTTTAAAGTAAACAGTGCATTTATCACTTTCAAAAGTTACCTTGAGACCTTTGTCGCATAATTGACTTATGCTTAAGAGGTTATGCTTGAGGCCTTCAACATATAGCATATCTCTTATAGTTAATGTATTTCCTCCTCCAATGTCTCTGGTACCCTTGATTCTACCTTTGTTGTTATCCCCATAAGTTACAAATCCTTGCTTTTTCTTCTCAAAAGAGATGAATCTTTTCTTGTCACCGGTCATGTGTCTTGAACATCCACTGTCAAGATACCACAATGACTTCTTTGACTTAGTAGATTCCTACAAAACAAATTAGCAAGAGTTTTAGGTCCCCAATCTAATTATAGGTCCTTGGGGTTAGTTCATGCAAGTATAAATCATTTTACAACTTTAACCCATGCATATTTACCATTTGGAACACCAAAATGTTTAATGTTGCATTTGTTTGATGTGTGTCCATGCTTCATACAGTAAAAACAACAAGCATTACTTACTTTGTTTTTACAAAAGTCCCTTTTTCAACCCAAACTCTACGAGTTCTTCTTACTTTGGACTTATTTATTTGATGCATATTTCTATTTTCAACATTGCTTTTCTTAAGGTTTGTCTTAGCATGTGAATTATTCTTGGTTTCCTTTGCAAGTAAGTTTTCAAGTATGTCAATATCAAACATATGATTCTTACAAGACAAGCATTCAACAGGTTCAACAGTAGCATTTGCATCAGATAATTTTGTTTCTAAAGAACTAACTTTATTTCTTAAGACAACTTCATCATCAAGCAACTTTTCATAATTCAGTTTTAATTCATTATGCTCTTTCTTAAGTTTTTTATGTGCAACATCAAGTTTTTCAGATTCAATCAACAATTCACAGAAGGCCTTTTGCAAGTCTAATTCACTAGATTCAAAGCTGGAATCACTTACTTGGCTTCCAGTATCTTCTGAGTCAGCCATTAGACAAATATTGGCTTCTTCATCTGAATCACTTGAGCTTATTGAGCTAGATGCATTGTCTTCCCAAGCTATGTAAGCTTTCTTCTTCTTTGGGAATTTCCTTTCTTTCTTTTCTTCACTTTTCTTGTTCTTTGGACATTCAGTTTTCATGTGCCCTTTTTCTCCACATCCATAGCATTTAACACTTGAAGGAGATTCTTGATTTTCTCTCCTTTCTTTACGAAATTTGTCCTTACCTTTTGCCTTCATAAACTTGGCAAATTTCTTTATCATGAGGCTCATGTTCTCCTCATCATCAGAATCATCATCTTCAATCCTTTTAGATTTCTTTACTTTGGAGATTTCGGACTTGAAGGCTAGTGTCTTTCTTTTGCCTTGATCTTCTTCAGCTGTCAATCTTCTCAACTCAAGCTCATGCTCACGGAGTTTCCCAAACAAAATTGGCATTGACATTTGAGTGAGATTTTGAGACTCAGAGATGGCAGTTACCTTTGGTTGCCACGACCTGTCCAATGATTTCAAAATTTTTACATTCAATTCATCAGTGTCAAAAGTCTTACCCAACCCTGTCAAGTGGTTCACTATGTGAGTGAAACGCTTTTGGACATCAGAAATTGTTTCTCCAGGTTGCATTCTGAACATCTCATACTCCTGAATGAGAGTGTTCTTCCTTGCACGTTTCACATCCTCTCTTCCTTCATGTGTGACTCTCAGAACTTCCCACATTTGCTGTGTTGTCTTACACACAGAAATTCTATAAAATTCATCAAGCACAACAGCAGATGAAATAATATTACGAGCTTTAATATCAAACTGAGCTCGTCTATTTTCTTCATTAGTCCACTCAAAAAATGGTTTTTCTACTTCTACACCTTCAACTCTGTTTTTAGGAATATAAGGACCATTTTGTACAGCTTCCCAGATGCCTCTGTCAACAGACCCCATAAAAATCTCCATTCTCACTTTCCAAAAAGCATAGTTATCACCAGTAAACAATGGAGGTCTGTTAATGGAAGCACCCTCAGCATATACATGGTTTTGATTGTGACCGGCCATTTTCGCAAATATTTTTTTTTTGAAAAACTATCAAAGCAAGCTCTGATACCAATTGTTGGTATCGGAGGGGGTATTTTTCGAAGAGTATAGCGCAGCGGAATTAAAACTCAGAGAGCGGAAAGCGTGTTCGATCACAATTAAAAATAATTTGGTCCTTTTAGTAAAAATAATTTTCTTTCAGAAAATTAATCAAACAGTTGATATGCGTAAAAGATAAAGAGTGTAGGGAATAGAAAATCAAACGAGTAATTTTTATACTGGTTCGATTCAACAGAATCTACATCCAGTCGTTAATCACTATAAAAAGTGATTAACAATTCCACTAAAAATATGTTTCACAGATTACAACAAATAGTGAATAAAGCAGATAAATAAACCTTCCTTCGACGAACGAACCAGAAGAAGAACACTCTGCCAACTCGAAGAGAACCACTCCGACTATCGACAAACGAATCACGAGCTTCTCCTATTCACGAGACCAGGCAGAGCACCTTGCTAACTCGAAGAGAGCTTGCTCCGACTATCGACACACGACACACGAGCCTCTCCTGTTCACGAGACCAAGCAAGGGAACTTGAACTATAGCTTCTGAGAACTTCCTCTGACAAACAGTATTCTGCAAGAGCTTCTGTTCAACAACGTTACTAGTGATCTTCACAGAAACCCAATATATAGCTAGCTGTTCTGAATATCTAAGGTTAAGTCTCAACTGCCACAAATAATCAATTATTGTAAGTGATAATCGATTATTCAAGTCCGTTACAGGTTTTCAAGAATGTGATAATCGATTATATGAGGTGATAATCGATTATTCCTGGATGACTTGTGATAATCGATTATTGACATTCCATAATCGATTATGGCAGTAAAAAAATGCAAGTTTTACAAAGTTACAAGACTTTCCTACTATATTTAATTTATACAAATTGCTTTTAAATAATTCTAATATCTTCTTCAACTAAAACTTCTTGCAACATCATCAAAACAATTTTCTTCAAGATTTACCAATACTCCTTATTGGTAACATTTTCAAGTACAGATAAGGGTATCAAGTTGATACTGGACCCTAAATCAATTATGGCTTTCCATATTTCATGACTCCCAATAGTGCAGGGAATAGTGAAACTTCTCGGATCTTTAGCTTTGGGAGGAAGCACCTTCTGCAAGATTACACTACAATTGCCTTGTTCCTCAATTGTTTCCTCCTCTGGACTTTTTCTCTTTTTGTTGAATTTGTTTAGGAAGTTAACATCACCGAGAAGTTTGATATTAAAGATTTTAATCTCCAATTCCTCAAAGATTTCCAATTCCTCAAAGATTTCCATGGATTGCTCAAATTGTCTTTCCTTCTCCTTCCTAGAATAATTATTTGGGTAATGAAGAGGTTTTTCATATAATTCTTTCCTTTTTTCCTTATCCTCTTCCTCTCCTTTTTTTCTTTTCTTCCCTCTCTTTTTCCTTTTCTTTTCTCTCACTCTCTTCTTTTTCTATATATTTCTCTTTTTCACTCAAGTTTTCTTTCTCTTTTCTCTATATTTTTCTCTCATCTTCTTCCTCTCTCTTTTTCTTTTCTTTTCTTCCCTCTCTTCTTCTTTTTCTTTTATCTCACTCTCCTCTTTTTCTTTCTCTTCATCTTTCTCTTTTTCGCTTACACTTTCTTCTTATTTTCTCTCTATTTTTTTCTCATCTACAAACTTGCCACTCTCAGTGATAACGGCTGATGAGTCAATATTTTGTTCACTTCACTTAGTTTATTGTGCTAGAATTAATCGGGGAATTGTGCTTAATTGTCCAGTATTTTCCCATTTTTACTAATTATGCTTAATTTGACCAAAAATTCTAATTTTAATTAATTTGGATTATTTGAGCAAATTATTTGCATTATTAATTGCATGGAAAATGTTGGAAATACAATTTGGAACATTTGGAGGTCAAAAGAAAATGCCACATCAATATACTTTAAACTAAAATGAGTGAGGAGGTGTGGATTTAAATTATGGGAGTGCACATGGAGATGGGCTTGATTGGAGAAGCTCCTTTTTCTTTGCTTTAAGAATGAACGAGCGGTCTAGCAAGCTTGGGAGCTGCAAAATGAAGAGAACGCACGGCCTGGTTTGGCTTCACGCGGATAGCAGCGTCCAGCTGGGGAAGCGAGAAGACCTTCCTTTGGCGGTCCAGCACAGCAGCTTGGGGGTACGTCCAGCAGCAGCGGGTGGTGTCCAATGCAGAAGAGTCCATCACGTCCATCACAGCAGCTTCACGCGGAGTAGAGGTCCAGGAGAGGACAGCAGCAATGGACGTCCACGCGGGGTTCACACAGAGACGGCCCATGGGGAGCGTCCAACAGCTTGGAAAGGGTGTGACGCACGCGGATAGCAGCTTGGAGAATAACGCACGTCCAGCAGAGAATTCCACAGTCTAGCGTGAAGGGGGAAGAACGCCTAGCAGCAACACGCACTTGGGCTTGGAGAAGCAGCAGTGACGAACAGCATTTTCCAGCACTCACGGTTCCATTTGGAAGTGCACGTCCAGCAAATTAAAGGGCTGATTGGTTTTAATTGAAGAAGTGAAGCAGCTTGGAGGGGTGACATCCATCAAAAGCACACGTCCAGAAGCTGGATTCAACTGGGAGGCACTCACGTCCCAGTAGCAGCAGCAAGCTGGCCTAGAAAAAGAGGTGTGTGCTTGGAGAGAATGGGAGGTGCACACGGAAGAAAGCAGAGGCTGCTGGCTGGAAAGAAGCATGAACACGCGTCCAGCACACTACACACGCACGTCCAGCAGAGTGGAAAGCAGCGTCCATGGATTGAATTAGAAGAAAAGGGCAGCAACATTCCACGGCCCACATCCAGCACGAGCAAGTGAGAAAAAAGTGTGTCTCGGGCTAGAGAATAAAAACACGCTGGTTCATTAGGGCAGGACATGTGGAATTTGGAGATTCATCTTTCACACAAAGGTCACCAGGGGTCATTCAACCTTCAAATAAGGGCAGCCGCAACTAGGGGTCATTCATCTTTCATTTTCTGTACTTTTGTTTTTTGTTCCAGATCTGTTTTTACTGTTTCATGTTGTTTAAATTTCGTTTTACTGTTTTGAATTTTATTTCAACGCTTTTTAATTTTATCCACAACCAAAAAGATTCATAAACCCCCCCACTACGTGTTGATCTGAGACAGAGCCACAATTTGGTCCTTGAGAGACGACCTAGGAGTCACTTCCTAGTCTATACTGCATTAATTTTGCAAACAACTTTTGTGTGAGGTGCGACCCTCTCATCAACGGCGTTGCACTCCTCTTTAGGGATAACTTCCATATTGCTGATAAGTGTGAAAAAGAGTTGTTTTTACACTTATAAATGGGCTTAATCTTTCAATTATTCATGTTGTTCCTCATTGAAAAATTGTAATAGGTAAACATTGGACACTTTGTCGGAAAGATTGTTATTTGGACACTTTGTCGGCCAATTCTCGCAAAGCGAAAGCCAAAATCTGCACTGCTAGAAGGAGGGAATTCGCATAGAGCACCAGTACCTGTGCGTTGTGCGAATATCATCAGTTGAAGTGCAGTAGTTAAGAAAAAATTGCACAGCGCATACACACATGTGCGCTGAGCGAATTAATGAAGTTAAGTGGCTTTAAAAGACGTGACAAAAAGACAGAATCTATCTTCTGACACATGAACAAAGCGAGAAAAATATTAGAGAACTCAAGAGACACTGAGGAGACCTTTCAAGACATCAAGACTTCACTTTCTGCAAGGAATTGCTGAAAAGAGTACGTTTGAGATGTCTAGGATAGACTAATCTTTCTGTTCATTGGAATTGGTTGTATGACGACACATTAATGTAAATTTCCTGTGCAATATATGTTTTTGTTCTTGTTCTTTTCTTGACTTGCTTTTGATTATACGAAAGTATAATTCTCTTTAAAAGTTCTTTTATACTGGGAAGTATTTTTAGAACCAAAAACGTAAGAAAAGAAACTAAAAGTAACTATGCTAGGAATAGCTTTTGTGCTTTTGGTCATTCTCAACATCTGAATCTAATGCAAAATTATTTGTTGAATTAATTGAGGAATTAATAATTCAATAGATAATTTTAGAACTTGTTTTAAGGAATTAAACCAAGATACTCTTATGTGAATTCTTGAACAAAGAATGTATGTTGTCCAAGATTTTACTGAAATGTTAGTCAAAGACCAATTCCAGTGATCTTTTATCGTATTTTTCAATCTTAATTCTTTTTACGTTGTTACTTTCATGTTAATTTCCATATTGAAATCACAAATGTTGTCATCAGTAATTGATCTTGATAAATAATTTTAATTGAATAACATGACTCAAATTCCCTTGGGAGAACGATACTCTTAACTTATTTTATTGTATTACTTGAATGATTTGGTATACTTGCCAAAAAGTTATCAATTTTTCATAATTTGCTATAACATGTACGTTGGAGTTTATGGATAAGATTGATATAATTTTGGTTCAGTATTTGTGTTGTTCTCCGGATGCATATTTGATTGTGGTCATCCCTGACTATTCTTATTTCGTGTATATTGAAGACCAATGCGAAATGCTACCAAAATCTTATCAAATTTATGATGTAGACTTCTTTGCATGTGTCTTAGCAAATTATGAAAAATATTTTTTCTAAATAGGTAGGGCCTAACCATGTGAGAGTTAAAAAATTGAAACTGATGAAGTATATTACGAACATAGTATGGGTCGAAACTGGATGAATTAACGTTGCATCAGTGAAGAATATGAGAATGGTGTTTCAGAGTTCTTGCAATATGTTGAACATAATGCTAAGTTTGTGAACGGGACATATTTTTGTCCTTGTGTTCGTTGTCTTAATCAAACACTCCAAGACTTAGGAAATATGCGTGACCATCTATTCATGTTTGGCATAATGAGAACTTAAACCGTTCGAACTTGGCATGGAGATGTACTGGACCAGCTTACCACATCACGAGGAACGAATTATGTGGAAGAATTGTTGACTGATCATTTAGAGGATGTTCGCTGCATAGGAAGATGAAAATTGACTTGAGAAACATGCTTCAAGGGTAAGTGTTTCTCTTTTTATTTTTTAAATTCATTTTAACCTTCAATTTTTATGATAAATATAGTTATATTAATATTACCTTGTGTTTTCAATGTAAATAGAGTAATGGGTAAAAATCGAGGTCAGCTAGTATCCGTCCTCTATCCAAAGGTTGTAAGTCATTTATAGTTCTAATTCAAAATCGAGTTATTGAATGATCTAAATGCTTGACTATTTAGTTTGTCATTTTAGTGTAACAAGAAGCTAGATTCATGGGAATGTGGCTACTATGTCATGTCTTGGATTACGACCATCATTCGAGTTGTCATTATAGATGACTGGAATGAGGTAATGATGCTTAACTTATTTAGATTCTTAGTTTCAAACAACTTAACTTTGTTGTTTTAGATACATAATGCATCTTTATTCATTTTGGTTCGCTTCAAGAATACATCTGCTATACCAGATGATGCAATTAAGAAGATAAGACAGGAATGGACAACTTATATTCTGCAAAGATGGACCTAGATATGAAGATTTATTATTGTTGTTGAACATTTACATTTAGTTTAACTTTAACTTTTGATAATTTAGGTTTTGGATTGTTTTTTAATACTTTGTTAACTTCAAACGAGTTTATATATTATATTATAATGTTCTGGGACAATTTTCTACTTTTCAGGTGTGGTTTTATTGCAAAAATAAATTAATTTTAAAAAAATACCCACTAGACGTCTGTTAATGCCACATCAGACGTCTATAGACGTCTATCAGTGTATACAGAGACGTCCAATGAATTATAGAGGCCAAGCACGTTCCAGGGTCTTAGATGTCTGATTTGTACAGTTAGACGTCCCATCAACGTCACCCATATAGATGTCGAGTAGGGGTCGGACGTAAAAAGCCCAAAATAACAGACGTTTAAAGTGTTTTCTGCACTAGTGCAAGTCACCTCGAGCCTTTTCCCCACAAGGTCCACACCTTCAAACACCTACATGTATCAAACAACCCTTTTTCCAAAAACATGCCTAATCCAAGCCATATTTAACTAAGTAATTAACTAAACCTAATATGAATGCACTAACCTTGGTAACCCTCATAGGAGGTGAGAAGACACAATGGTGGTTATGGAATGATATCTCGGTCACGAAGCGACAATAGTTTGATCTTTTACGAGTCCAACAACCTAAACCTAGCTTCCTCCCGAGCTCGTGAATCTCCTTACCTCATCACTCTCACAGAGTCTTCATCGTTGTGATTCACATCAACGAATCACATTTTACGACTTGATTTTTCCTCGCTCAACCTTCTCTACCAAATTCACCAATTACATCCTCATTTTGCACTAGTGCAAAATCCGTATTTTAAATCACCCATTATGCTTCGGGTTTTGAAAAACCGAAGTATATTAAAACGCGGTGGCAAATCTGTAAATTTTGAGACACTATATGCCTCGGTTCTAAGACAACCGCTACCTAAGGAAATATACTGCCTCGGTTACACAAGGGACCGAGGTAGAAAATGACGCTGACCCACTGCAAATAAGCTTTATGTCTGGAGATAGGTCTATTGCGTTGGTTCTCTGATGAACCGAGGCATAAACCTCTACCCTCGTAGTCTCTTACAAGATCTTTCACCCACTCAAACTTGGCGTAATCGAACATAGCCCCTTCCAAAATCCTAACCACTCCCTCAAGCCCAATCTTACCCTCGAACTGTAACAGATTCCCCTTCGACGTTGCCTTCAAAATCTCCCAAGCCTAGATCCAACATCACCTTCGCAACACCGAGTCGCACGTACCTTGTCGCCATGTGCAGCAAAGTGAGACCGTTGCTGCGGTCACAGTGGTTCGCGCCGGCTTCTGTTAGCATCATCACGCACGGTTTTTAGCCAAGTCCAGCTACGAAGAGGAGCGCGATACGACCTTTGGCGTCCACATCGTCGACATCACAGTCGTCGTTGGATTCCATGAGGTTCCTCAGCGCGGGCTCATCGGCCTTCTTCGCGATGGTCCACCACGGGGTTTCGTACTCGGTGATGACGTCTTTGGCTATGAAGTATGTCGGAACCCAAGACGACTCGTTGTTCTCTTTCCACTCAATGAGGTACTCTATTCCGGCGGCAGCATCAAGGGCTCTATTGCCGATGATGCCTTTGACTTCACCATAGGACTCGTCTTTGGTGTCTTTGGAAGCTGCTTGTTGTTGGGTTGGGAGTGGGACGATGACGAGGCGGAAGCGCGTGGAGTTTTGGAGGATGGTGAGAAACGGTTGTTGTTTAAGGAAGTGTTTGGGGTTGGAAGATAATTTAGTTTTGAAGTGAGAATGAGAAGATGGTTTGGGGACAAAAATAGCTTCCATTAATAATCTAGTGTAATGATTTTGCTATGGTGTGTTTGGAAGGGTTGAAGATGAACATGTGGCAGTGGGAGTGATAGTGGCATTATTATTTTATAGGTGGGCACCTATCCAACTGTAAAAGAACCTATGGAGTTTTCACCTCAGGTATATATATATATTTACTACCTAGATTTGTTTTGTTTATGTAGAATCATTGATTCATACTTTAAGTGAACCCACTCAATATGATAAATGATAAATCTCCCTAAACCTTCTGCTTCTTTCGGTGAGTGATATCTATTCATGTCTTTTATCATTTCTGGTCATAAGCAGGTTACTTCTCGGGACTATTCTGTGGAATACTCTTCGCAAGTGTCTAAATGATGTGGAATACTATGGAATGGTGTTTTTTTCTTACCAGAGTATTGTGGAGACAATATGTTATTGAATCTTTCTCCCTAGTGGCCATTTAGAAAGTAATAAATGTTTTGGGAGTTGTAATTAGTATGGGATTCGTTGACAGGAAGTGTTGGTCTCTCGACAAACATATATTATTATCAGCATTTTATGAAAAGTAAATTTTACCAATCTAACTTGGATGAAAGTTTTAATATAATGGTTAGTTTATATTTTTCATAGAATTACATTAATTGGTATGTTTGTGCTTCACATTATTTTTATAAACAATTTACTATTTAATATATAAGAAAAAACCATTATTATTATATCACATGTTCATGAACTTTTAAATTATTTAATTTCTTTAATATGTTATATATTATTTTATTCAATAAAATGATTAAGTTGATAAAAGTTGTCATTTATATAAGTTATTATAGGATAACAATGAAATTTGCAAACATTTCCATATATTTCATTTGTTGTGAGTTTACCACAAAAGTTAGCATTTTTGTTTTTATTCCCTGATAACTATAATTTGGAAGACATAATTTTGTTGGATTATAAGACAGGAAACTCAAAGAAAGTGAGGGAAATGAGAAAAATAGAAGAGAGATAAAATTGAGTGAAAAATATCACTTAATTTAGAAGAAAATTAAAATTATTTCATTTCTTGCGAAAAGAGATAAGAGAGTACAAATCATAACTGTCAAATTGGAAAAGTCCAAGATACTCCCTCGGTTCAAAGAGAACCGAGGCGAAAAGTCCTTTTTAAAAAAAAATAAAAAAAGGAAAATCCTACTACTTCGGTTACCTTTGAATCGAGGCAAAAAGTCTATCCCTTTTGCCTCGGTCCACAACCGAGACAAAAATGGTTAGACTTTTTGCCTCGCCTGTATATGCATCGGTTCCAGAACCATTGCCTATGTGCAAAAATAATCGTTGTTGTTTCCCTTGACTGCATTAGTGTTGGCATCTGTTCAGCCATTGAATCTTCCTTTTCCACCGAACACGCGACCTAAATCACATTTCTCACTGAACAATCTTCCTATTTTTTACTTTGCTACGAATCTTTTCCGCTCCTAGAGTATTATCGCGAACCTAGGGTTTTCTAGGTGCGTTCCTCGTCTTTCGAGTTCTCTTGCTAAGGTCCTTCATTGAATCCGGCCGTCATCTCGTTGTTCACCACTATTCTTACATTTTGCTACGTTTACTCATGGAGGAAGCTTCAAGGAGTTCAAACTACGTTCAATATGATCCACTCAGTCTTCTCCTTAGACCATCTTCCATGAAGAAGGTTCTTCGTTGAAAGAGCAGAGGAAACAAAGTCAACAAAGTGGGGGGAAGAGGGTTTCGTAAGACAAAGACCTTATTATTTTTTTTTAAATAAAATATTTTCCAGATTATGTAATTTGCGTAGGAAAGATTCACTTTCAATTACATACAGATGGAAGCCCATTATATATGAATTTAGTCCTTAGGAAAATTTCCTGCCCAACGCGCCTTACTCACATACGGATACTACATATAGATTATTGGTAAGTAAAAATCTGTATGTCTTTTTTTTTGGGGATTCTGTTTTTGATTTTAAGGGGAATATTACTTTTATGGCAGTAATTTTTATTGAATTAAAAGGATCAAAGTTCTTTTTGATTTAACTAATTTTGGGAGAGCATTAAGATTAGATGATTTTTTTTATCAAACTGGAAGAATTTTTTTTGTGATAATTGGTACTTATTTGAGGGGTAGATATATGAGTTTGTTTGATATCTTGTTATTTATCTCTGTTCTAGATCAATTACTCTTTTCCCCTTATAATATTTGAACTGCATCTCGTACTCAACAATTTTATAATAGTAGAGTTGCATGTATTCTTTTGTTGAGGGGGAGCAACACTTAAGGGGGAGATTTTACTTACTTTTTGCTTATGATAAAAAGGGGGAGAAACACTTCTAGTGCAGTTACTGCTAACTTGTTTGTAAGTTTAAATTTGTGCAGATATTCAACAATGCTTTTAAATAGGGAATTTTTTATCATCATAAAAAAGGGGAAGATTGTTACCAATGAGGAATATTGGTATCCTGAAGATAATGATTTTGATGATGTTACAAAGTGAAGAATAAGATGACTTCTGTCGTATGAGTTTAAAAGCATTTTTGTATAAGACAAGACACCACGACCATGCAGTTAAGACCGAATGGTAGAAGACATGAACAAGACCGAGCGGTTGGAAGGTGAAGTGGTGGTAGAATTGAACCTGGCAACCGAGCATAGGCATGACTGAGACTGAACGAACACTATCAATTAACGGCCGAACGCAAATGCAGACTGAACGGCTAAAATCAGATGAAGGTCAAACACAGCTTAAGGCAGACCATTGTTCATAGCCGAACACAGCTAACAGACCGAACAACATATAATAGTTGAAGGTTGGACGGTGTATAGTAGTTCAAGGCTGAACACAGGATGAACATTGGCATAACACAGTTCAGGACCGAATGAAGTTGAACATTGGCGAAACTCAATTGAATACCGAACGGTCACTAACACTAACCGAACACAAGTTGAGGACCGAACGGTGCTAAACATAGTTGAAGGTTGAGCATTGCTAAAAGGCTGAAGGACACATAGCAGTTGAAGACCGACCGGTGTCAAACACAAGCCGAACGATATTGTGTCCAACTAACACTGTAGAAGAAAATGTTAAAAGTTGGAAAGTTTACAAGTATTGAGTCGAGCGGTGAAGAGCACGATCGAGACCGAGTAGTTAGCACCGAACGCTGAAAAGCTGTAAGGAGACAAGTCGAACGACAGGAGGCTATGACGACTCAAACTGAGCGGCAGAAGGTGAAGAACTCAAGCCGACCGGTTGACGTGTTAAATATCCTAACCGGTCCAAGTCTCACATATAATTGACTACTACTTACAATAATCGATTATCACTGGCAATTGGAATGCGTCTTTTCCTTTTTAGACTAGTAGACTATAAATCTCTTTGCGAGAACCTTCAAAAGTTAACTTTGCGAATTTGAGAATATAGTGTAATCTGAGGAAGTTCTTAAGTGCTAGTTCTTGCTCTTCTCAAGTCTTGTGAATAGGAGAAGCTCAAGCTTTGTGTGTCAAAGGTCAGAGTGGTTCTCTTCAAGTTGGCAAAGCTGTTGATTCCGGTTCGTTTGTCGAAGGAATGTTGAAGGAAAGTTCTTACTGCATTCTTCCGTTTCGTTTTTCGAAGGAAGGTGTTTTTGTTATTGTTATTTTCTATTAACTTTCATTGTAATTGTGAAACTGTTTTAGTGAAAAAAGTTAATCACTATTCATAGTGATTAACAACTGGATGTAGAATCTTTTCATTCGAGCCAGGATAAAAATCATTTGTGTGATTTTTCTACTCCCTACACTCTTATATTTTTTGCTCATCAACTCTTTGATAAAAAGTTTATAAGAAAATCAAAGGAACCATTTTTAAATTGACCGAACAAGCTCTTTGCTTTTAACAATCCATATCGTACTTTGTTTTAATATTTCCGCTGCACAAAATCGGTACCGGTTGTTTCAACAACTGACGGTTTTCTCAAAACCCCTGAAAATTGCAACAGTCTCTCAAAAGATCGCCGGTAATTATTTAGCGATGCAACTTTTTCCAGGATTTTTTCTAACCCCAGGTAACCTACTTTTCGAGGGTTAAAACTGCCGGAAACGAAAAAAATAACCTCCCGAAAAAATTGTATATTTTTGCAGTAATAATGGTAGATTATTCGGCAAATCCTCAACAAAAGCCTTCCGTTTCCCACAAAGTTGTCCCAATATTCTACGGACATTAAGTATTCCAATCTCACATTTATCACTTATCAAGGATAGATTTCAATTCATTTAGAAACAAGTATTTCATTTTTTTTTTGTTTGTATTTGTCATGAATATTGTTTTGTTTTTCATGTGTTAGTGTATTCATTTTGTTTATGAATATTTTTTAATGAATAAATCTTGGATTGTTAAGCTTCAAAATACATTTGAATACTTAATTGGATTAAAAAAATTATTTGATTTTGCTTGAGAATGAGGCTTCTAAAGATACAATTTGATGTCCATGTCCCAAATATTGGTTTATGAAATGGCAAACTATAGGGATATTTGAGGAGCATTTTATTTAAAACAAGAGGACCATGCTAGCAACATTTAAGGGATTTATGATGTTTTTTTAGAATGAAATTATATTTAGTCTATTATGAATTTTGAGTAATTATGGATGAAGTTATAATTATATTTCAATTGAACTAACTTTTATGTTATTACGACGATATTAAAAATAAAATGTTTTGATGATATATATTTAAACACTTTGGTAAAAGAAATTTGTCATGTATTTTGTCTCCATTATATATTAAAATTTTGTTACAATAAATATTATTGACAAAAATATATACACCTAAAATAGTAATAGACTAAATAATACAAATGAGACAGGTTAAAATCTTCACATTATAATTGTCAAATTAATTAGGACATTAATCCCAAAAACAGTGAAAAAATGGAAGTAATCTGTACACTGAAATAGTTAAAAATAATAGAGGTTTCAAACCTTCACAAAATAATAGTTATTAATAAAAGAGGTTAAAACTCTTCACAAATTTTTTTTTGCGATATAAATTGTGGCAATTCTGATTGGGAAGATTTCAAAAATCTCCACAAATTAATTTGTGAAGAGTAACTGAATAAACGTTTTTATTAATGAAAATTGTCATGTGAATACATGATCACGTGTTAAACATTGAAGCATCGCAGTTAATATTTGCCTCTCTTGCAATATCTTTTTTGTTTTTGCTTTTATTCTTTGGGTTGCTCTATGAACGAAACGTGAGAAATAGAAGTAGCCAAGTACGTGGTTACTTATGCTTCAATTTTCAACTTGCAGTTGAATTTTCATGAAATTAGTGTTGGGACTAAAGGAAACAACAATCGTAGTATTAATCAGAATATTGTCCTTACACAATCTTACAATAACATACCACCAACTGTGTCATTATTCATCCGTTGGAAATAATTTTGTAGTGATGTTTAAGTCACATGAAATCTCCACCATAAAATAACTTCAAAATTAACACAAAATGCAATGAACAAATTTTTTATAAAATATATAAAATTTAGATTATGTATTAAATTTCGATTGTTTTTATATAAAACAAAACATAAAAACATTTCAAATTAAAAATATACTTTATGTATTAAATTTCAAAAAGGAAAATTAAGAACATTTCAATGCAAATAAGTATAAAAGAATTTGTCATATCGATTGAAGCACAAACTTCCCAAAATATAACAATACAATTTGTTGTCGAACCTTTGGACCAATACAATTTTTTAACATAACTAAATAAATTAATATCTATATTCTAAATAATTAAAAATATTTAATATAACAACATGTAATTTTAATTTCTAGTGTAAATTAACTTAGTAACTTCAAATGAAAATCCTAAGTTTACCTTAAAATAATAAATATAATTTCTAATAATTTAAATTTTAAATTCTAAAAAACATAATATATTTTAAATTTAAAACCTATTTAATATTATATTAAATTAAATTAAATAGTAAATAATAATTCAAAATAATAAAATATAACAAAATTACTAACCTTGAAAAGTTGTAGAGACGACAATAAATAACATTTCAGAAAACAAATAACACTTGAGAAAACAGTGAAACAATAGTGTGATGGGACTACACAAAGCAACAAGTATTAATCAGAATATTGTCCTTTGACAATCTTACAATAAGATACCACCAACATTGACACTATTCTTCCATTTGATTAGAGTCATCCACAAGTATCACATGCCAAATATGCAAATGATGAGTGTCGTGTGTCAAACATGTAGAGTAAGATGAATGTCAGATGTTAGATATGGCAGACATGCAAACTTTGCCTAACTGTCCCTAATTACTGTACACACTTCTGTTAGTACTGTGTTAGCCACAATTTTTGCGTATGAGTTCCTTCATGTATGTGATTGTAGTTGCAACTAGAGTTTATGAGTTCCTCCATATATATATATATAGACCCTATAGCCTTGGACCAAACCATTCATCTTTTCATAAATCAGAAGAAGAAAGCTTTGAAAGAAAAATAGCATGTCTATTGCACCTTCCACACTTCTTTCGACTCAACATGCACCACCTCACATCACCACGAGACCTTGTGCAAATTTTCCTCCAAGCTTTTGGGGAGACACTTTCCTTCAGTATCATTCACATTCACTGGTACTTTCTTTTCTTTTTCCATTCACAAATATCTACACAAATATATTATATAATATTCAGCATCTTCTTTTCAGAGTTTTAAACTTATTTTCACAAACAAACTGCAGAGTTATATTTTGAAGTTTTCAAAAAATTCTATATAAAAGTGGGGTCTTACTCTAACTTATGATTTTGTAAGACTAAATTAAATATAAACAAAAATATAGAATTTATAAGTAATAAACAAAGTGAAAATTTTAATGTGAGATTTAAAATTTAATGAAGCCTTTCTCTTATACTTTCAAATTCTTTTTTCTATTAAAAAAATAAATAAATTGACCCTACTTTACAATTTATTAACTGGTAAAAAATGGCCAGTATATTTACTTCTTGTAATGATCGGATGTTACTAATTTGTTGCATTGGCCCAGCAACCATATTAAAATCTGTGTGTCATGCACAAATCTAAGACCAATATATTAATTGTCCCAATCTAAGACCAAACAATCATCCATTTACATATTTATAGTCACAGTTGTTATAAATGTAAATTTTTCAAAACATTATTAAATGCCTTGTAATGCAACTTATTTGTAGGAAGTCAATGACAATACGAAGGAACTTGCTCAAAAACTGAAAGAGGAAGTGAAAATGATGTTCCAATCATCAATCAGAGATATCAAACACAAACTAAACCTGATTGATTCACTTCAACGTTTCAGTGCATCCTATCTTTTCCAACAAGAAATTAACAATCTATTGGAACAAATTCACCGCAGTTTTATAAAAGATAACACCATCGTTGAAGATAATAATTATCACTCTCTTGCTCTACTATTTCGTTTGCTTAGACAACAGGGATATCGAATTTCATCAGTTACGTGTACACTTTTTCTTTACTATTTGGATGTGAAAATCACAATCTATATGTATAATGTTATATATACGTCAAAACTCAAAATCAATTAACTGCCTATTATGTATTCAACTAAATGAGCAGATATATTTAAGAAACTAAAAAATGAGCAAGGAAACTTCAACGAAACACTTGGCACACTTGGCAATGATATTGAAGGGCTGTGTAGCTTGTATGAAGCTGCACAAATGAGAACTCATGGAGATGATATACTGGAAGATATATATGACTTCTCAGAGACTCATCTTAAATCCTTGGTCACCCAACTGGAACCATCTCTTGTTGCACAAGTCAACCATTGCTTAAACCACCCTCTTAATAAGAGTGTGACTAGGTTTGAGGCAAAGTATCACATCTCTGTCTATGAACAAGATTGCTCCCATGATGAAACTCTGTTGACATTCGCAAAAGTGAAATTCAATATTCTTCAACGATTGCATCAAACAGAAATTGGGTCTATCACCAAGTAAGTCTTTCACCTTCAAATGTTCACAAAAGTAATTATATTCATATATTCATATCCAAATATACCAATAAAATAAAAATTTTAGATAACTTTTACTGGATATATAGTCTAACATATCTTAAATACAAGTAAAATTAAACAATCTCGTCTTAAATGACTGATGCAACTAATAAGGTTGTATCAATAATCTTTAAGTACATAAAGAATGAGTTTGTTTAACCATATTTTTATTTGGACTTTAAGATGTTTAAATTTTTAAGGTGCTATTTATTTATTGTAGGTGGTGGAAAAAGTCAAACTTTGAGCAAAAGGTTCCTTACGCTAGAAACAGAATTGTTGAGTGTTATCTTTGGTCGTTGACTATGTCGCACCTGCCTGAATATAGTAATGGAAGAATCATTGTGGGAAAATTGGCTGCTGTTATTGTTCTTCTACATGATACTTATGACGCTTATGGAACTTTTGAGGAACTTCAACTCTTTACAGAAGCATTTCAAAGGTTTACGTGTTTTATAGTAGATTATGTAGTCATTGGTTTAAGGTTCATCATATTTTTGAATTTTTTTTATAATAAATATTTCTTTTTTAAATTTCAAATGGGATATCAGACTCACCGAATCCCTTCCACAGTCCATGAAAGTAATATTTGAAGCAATTCTAGAACTGTGTGAAGAAGTAGAAGAGTTGACAACTGAGAGTGGAAACTCAAACTTTGTTGTGCCACATTTCAAACAAGCTGTATGCTTTTTCCAATTTTGTTTATACTTCTTTTCAATATTAACTTTATCTCATAGGTGTATTTGTTGTGTTACATGCAGATTTGCAACTTAGTAAAAGGCTACCTGGTTGAAGCTAAATGGTGCGATGAAGGATACATTCCAACTTATGATGAATATAAAATCAATGGAATGTTTACTTCTTGTTGTCCAATTTTGTCTACAACGTTTGTTGGCCTTGCAGACTTTGCAACAAAAGATGTATTTGATTGGATTTTGAGTAATCCAGATATACTTAGAGCTGCATCAGTTATTGCTAGAGTCTTAGATGACATGGCCTCACATAGGGTACCAATTCATTTCTAATTGAAAACTGTTGAAGATTCATTTGTCTTAGTTATTTATTCTGTATTATTATGTTCCTAATTGAACATTTGGATTTGTGTTGACTTATATGTAGTTTGAACAAGAAAGAGTACATGTTGCATCAGCTGTTGAATGTTGCATGAAGCAATATGGTATTTCGCAAGTAGACGCGTATAAGTTCATTCACAAGGACATTGATGATTGTTGGAAGGTTGTAAATGAAGAGTTCCTCAAATCAAATGATATCCCAAATATTACACTTGATTGTGTAGCTAATTTTGCACGCATGGCTGAGCTTTCGTATGAAAATCACAAAGATAAATTCACGGATGGAGAATTACTCAAAGATTATGTATCTTCAATTCTTGTGGATCCCTTCTGTCTCGATCAAACCGTGATATGAGAAACTATTCCACATATACATAGATTTTATTATCTTTAAAGCTATGTATTACCAAGCATAAATAAGAGTCAAATGTAGGTATGAAAGTGAAATCGTCCTACATGAAAGGCTCAACGTGTGAGTCTGATGAAGAACGTTGTTTGTTGTAATGTTTTTGTGTTGTCCTTTGCTTAATTTTCAATAATGTTTAACTATTTTAATTTTGTACAAAATGGGTTATTATGAATGATATTTGTTGTTCATATATGTTAGTATTTCCTTATTTACTACAAACCAACGAAACAATTACTCAAAACACTTACTCTAAAATGATAATTAATTTAGCGTCATCTTGTTAATGTAAATACCACTGATTAAGCCAATTGTGGTTAGGGTGGGAAGTAGTCTGCACAAGCCACAGAGTGAGTTTGTAGAGGGAGTTAGGGTAGAGAATCTGAATATTGGGGAAGAAGGAGTTTTCGCGAAATGAGGGGAGGGAAATATCTCACTTTCTAATTTCATATACACCATCCACTTACCGACGGTCGATTGCCTTCGGTAATGACTCGTGTCCATTACAGACGGTCATTATCCTTCGGTAAAGTCTTACTACACAAGTCTTCGGAAAAGCCTTCGGTAATACTCTGCCGGTAATAATTATTTTTCCTGTAGTGGAGAGATGTAACAAAATATGTGGTTATAAGTTGGAAGTATAACATAATGATTAGAATTTTCCTTGTTATAAGTTTGAATTTACGTGTTTGATTCTTGTTTTATGTATAAAATGGTTATAATTATTTTATTATTAAATGACTTTGTGGTATGTGTATATATTTATATGATTTGTTTTGTATGACGTGGTTTTGTTAATTATGGTTGGTTGCTTCGAGTGTATGTTGTTGTATCTTGTGAAATCCGAGATGTTCTTTCTTTTTCATATGATGTTTGGCACATTTCTTTGAGTTGATGATGATATTGTGTTTCTAGTATGCTTAAAGCCAAGATTGTATGAAAATAATATGATAATTATGACTAAAGAGGAAAATTTGAATATATCATACTACATGAAAATTATAGATTTTATATAATGTTGAATGAGAAGTTAGTTTAAAATTGTAAATAATATTATATATATAGGGAAATAGTTTGTTTATATTAGAACTTTGAACACAATGAATCATACTGTGAGTAAACTTTTGGTACCTGCAGTGGTTTAGGTTATACAAATTATTGTGTTATAATCAATATAAAGATGATTTACACATATTATCGAGTCAGTGATTTTAATATTTCATACAAAGAGGGAATGTAATAGTTATAGAAAAATTGTTTATTATAACATGGAATGTTATGTACCTTGTTTTATAATAAGTTATATGTGTTTTTGGAAAAAAAATATATTAGTGATAATATAATATTAAATAATATAATTTTGATTTTAAAGTGTTAGATAATTTAAAGCTATTAGATAGTTGATGCAGTAAAATTCACGGTATAATAATTTGGTTTTATTAATATGTCATTCATCAATATTTGTATATACGCTGCACGTTTGCTAATCATTGTATCATTTCACATTTTTATATTTGAGGTGTAGTTTTTTTCTTTTGAAAGTATTATAGATATGTATGTTGAGATTAGTGATGTATAACTTAAATATATATTTTGTAAAATAATTATGCTAATTGTGGATTTCTTTTGTATATACGCAACTGCCTGTTTTATATTATTCTATTATAGTGTTTGATAAAATTAATTAAAGTTTGAGAGAGTGAAATTAATGTGTTAAATAAAGTGGTTTAGGAAAATTAAAATAAAATATGTTATGTAAAGACTTATAAAAATAAATTAAGATAAAAATAACTTTATTTTTTATATTATGAAAATGATGGACTCTTACAAATATTTCAAGAAATAAATTTAATAAGGTTAAATATATCTCTTATTTATATTATGTTAAGATAGAAATCCTAGTTATTAAAAAAAAGAAACAGAAGCTTTAAGGGTGCCGTGAGAGTGAAAGTTTAATCGAGTGTGAGAATTCGTAAAATACAGTAGAAGAACATTAAACAAGAAATTCAAATAAGGAGAGCTATCCTTTGTTGTTTACGTGTGATTGATCTGATGATTAGTCTTATGTGATGGTTTGCTATTCCAACCATGTTGCTTTATTTTTGCGGTAATTAACTAGTTCACATAGATATTATCTTTCTGTAGGTTATGCTATATATGATGTTTGCTGCTTGTTTTCATTTATGTTTGGGTCTTGTTAATGTTATTACTATTTTGTCCTTTCTTTTCTTATACCGATAGTAATTATTCATGGTGGAGAGAATTTTTACCTTTGTCTCTAAATTAGGTTAAAATAGTGTTTTTAGGGTTTTGTTTCAATATTTTGAAAACACTTTTAACCTGTAAATAAAGGTGTCTTTTTATTTTATATTTAACTTTGAATTTTATTAATATTATATTATGATTTTTGTGTTATACTATTCATTTTAGGTTATCAATCACTGAAATATGCTATGTGATCTCTTTTAATTACCTTTTTCTAATAGTAGATCTAATTTCTATAAGATTACCATCAAAACCGTACCAAATCACCAAAATTAGGAGTGGACAAACTGTCCTATAGGTCACTACACTATACAAATTTATAATTAAGTATAAATTAATTTATGAAAACTATACTGAACTAAGAAAATAGTTCAGATAAATGAATTGAACTAAATATTTTTTTAGTTAACTATAGTTTAGTTAAGTAAACTATTTTAACACAAACTAACGGAATGTTTTGGTCCTACTGTTAAATATTAGCATTGTGACCAAAATTAATAGTGATCCAAATCTTTCTACAAATTGTTTATGAATGGTAATACGTGTCAGACTTTTGCTCTCTTCATCCCATAATTATTAATTGTTGTTCTATAATTTTTGAAATGACCATTTTAATTTTTATGATGTTTTCTTTATTACAAAGCTTTTCGAAATAAATTTTATTAAACAAAAATTTTTAAATAAGGTTATTGAAACAAGTTTTTGACAACAATTAGTTTTAAATCTAATTTAATTCTATAAAATCAATAGATCTAAAAATAATATATCTATTTTGGAATTAGTTATTCGAATTATAAAAACCGAGTAGTTTAATTCTTGAAATCATGAAGATACCGTTTTGGAAAGTATAATATTTTGATGTTTACTATCAATGTTTTTATCATATTGAGTTGTCTTGACGAGAGTTGTTCCTTTTAAAGTTCTTTTATATTTTAGAATGACGATTCTTGCTTTAATCTATTTTACATGAAATCTTTTTTGGTCCAACCTAATCAAGGAATTGCTCTCACGTTACCCCTGAAAAAGAAATATCTTCAAGCGTCACGCATCTGATAAACACAAATCACAGTGTTAAAATACTTCTTCACAAATCACAGCTTCATTTTATAAAATTTGATAAAACAAAGAATTTAATGGCATTAAAAAATTCAGTCCTTTGATATTACATGATAGGGTGAGGAATTGAAAATTGAGTGCATGCGTGTTTATTGTTCCGGTCTTGGTGTATTAGTGATTGATGTGCTGCCTAATACTACTTTCAATTTTTCCATCTTTACTATTTTCGTTTAGCTTCATTTTATTTGAGCTTCTTCTTCATAATTTTGCTTTTAATTCTTATTTTTCTTTATTTCTAATCGTCAGATATAGTCTTATGAGATAAATTGTTAAAATGATATTGATTTTATTTGATGCATTAATCCTAAGCCAACTCTCTTACCAATATCTAGTATTGATTCATTACTGTAGTTTTTCATTAACTTAAACAATAATTTTATTTTATTTTTCATGTATATGAAAGATTTATCTTTAACATATTTATTTGATATATATATATATATATATATATATATATATATATATATATATATAATATTAATGTAATATTTATTTATTTTATTTCAATTTTATATCATAGAATATAATAAATATGTGTGAAACATGAAAACAAGATTATTGTTGCAACATTTGTATATAATTTTTTTTGTTAACATTTTACTAATGCGAGTTAGTCAACAAATATCCACAAACCAATTGTTTTAGGGGACGGACCAACAAAATTCAACTGCAATTTTTAAATAATTGAGTATAAATCATTCCTGTTTAGTGATGATTCATATATTTTGTTTTTTTAATTGTGTTAATTATTTTTTAGTTTAGATATTTTAAAATCATTTTTACATAATGAATGACATGTGCATAACAGAAAATCAAATTCTAATATTTAAATATAATGTTGATCCTCAATGATAATTTTTCTGGGAGAGAATTGATAAAGTCTAGGGATGACAATGGGAGAAGATAAAGATGAATTTTATTATCAATCTCTATCCTTAAAGTAAAATATTATCTTCATCATCATATCTAATAAATTTTTGTCTCAGACGAGTAACAGATATACTGATATTTGTTTCAATACACGCTTGTTTACTGTTTCAAAATCAATCAAATAATTTTATAAAAGTTTAAATTCATTGCAAATTAAAGCAAAAATGATTTGAAGAACTTGTGTTGTTGAAACCAAATTTTAACTCGTATTTGGTTAATAAGCATGCTAACTGGGAAAAAGGGTCGTCCTGTGTGTCCAAAAATCATTTAAATAGACCATAGCCTTGGACCAAACCATTCATCTTTCATAATCAGGAGAAGAAAGCTTTGAAAGAAAAATAGCATGTCTCTTGCACCTTCCACACTTCTTTCGACTCAACATGCACCACCTCACATCACCACGCGACCTTGTGCAAATTTTCCTCCAAGCTTTTGGGGAGACACTTTCCTTCAGTATCATTCACATTCACTGGTACTTTCTTTTCTTTTTCCATTCGCAAATAGATTATATAATATTCAGCCATTACTAGGTGAGTCTTAATGCAGACTTTGAAACTTCTTTTCACAAACAAACTGCAGCATCCTTTTCTTCATCTGTGGGTGATTGTGTAGTATCTGTAGTATGAGTGTTTTGTTATTATTAAAACCTTTTTAACTTGAGGGACTCGGCTTCAACAATAGGATCATACATATTTTTACAAAATAACAATGAGAATCAATGTGTTTAAATCTTTCTAAAACATATTGACGACATTTTTTAAACCATTTTTTTAAAATATGAATGAAATTATTAAATCAATTTTAACCATTACAGCCTATTTAAGATCAATCAAGACTTTACAAAATCTTTTAGAGATATATAGAAAATCCTCCTACATCAATTATGTTTTTTATTGTGTAAGCTTAGTATAGGTTTCGAATTAGTCACACGTGCATGTTTTTAGTTCCTCTTTCCATCCCATCTTCATTACAAAACTTCTTTCTTTGCAACTGAATGCAGGAAATCAATGACAATATGAAGCAACAATTTCAAATGCAGAAGGAAGAAGTGAAGAAGATGTTTCTATCTTCAAGCAATAGTATCTTACAAAAACTAAATTTCATTGATTCCTTGCAACGTTTGGGTATATCTTATCATTTTCAACATGAAATTGATGAAGCATTAGAGCAAATCTACAACTCATCTACAAATGATAATGTCATAATAGAAGAAGGTTGTCTTCACTATGTGGCGTTACTATTTCGTTTGCTTAGGCAAAGAGGGTATCATATTTCGTCAGGTATCTACATTACAAAGCGATTCATGAACCATATTATATGCATAGATTATGTATAATCCAACTAATGTATTCTACAGATATATTTAACAAATTCAAGAACAATAAGGGAGACTTTGATCAAAAGATTGCCAAAGATGTACAAGGATTGTGGAGTTTGTTTGAAGCTTCACAGTTAAGGATTCACGGGGAAGATATTTTAGATGAAGCACTTGATTTCACACAAACTCATCTAAATTCCTTGATTAATCAATTGAGTTCATCCTTTGCTGCACAAATAAGTTATTGCTTAAGGAATCCTCTTCATAAGGGAGTTCCCAGGTTGGAGGCCAGACGTTACATTTCCTTTTATGAATCAAATCCTTCCCATTGCAAAGTTCTTCTTACATTTTCAAAACTAGATTTCAATATGCTACAAGGATTGCACAAAATAGAAGTCGGGAGTATCACCAAGTAAGTATTAAAAATCTGTAACCGTATACTCGTAGAATAAATAGTTTTAATAAAACATGAAAAACTAAGAAAAGTTCACCACAAGCAAAATTACTATATTCATTCATAACATTGCCTTATGCTGATACAACAAAACATTTAAATCATAAAAGATGAAATAGTTAAGTTGCTATTAAGCTATCAACTATCAATATGACATTAGCTGTGTTTTTTCTCTATGCAGATGGTGGAAAAAGTCAGAATTTGCAACAAAGGTCCCATATGCAAGAGAAAGGGTAGCAGAGTTTTATTTATGGCCAATTTCCATGTCTTATGAAGCTGAATATAGTATTGCACGAAGGATAGGGAGCAAATTAATTGGGTGTATCTCTCTTCTAGATGATACTTATGATGCCTACGGAACAATAGAAGAACTTGAACTCCTCACACAGGCAATTCAGAGGTTGATCTTGGTTCAAATTATATGATATTATCACAATGGGAAATTTAATGATTTGAAAAGCCTTCACCAGTTGATTATTTTTATTCTACTATTTCAGTCTCATGAGTTTATTGTTTTCAAATTTGAATTCATAATTCTCCTTTTGTTCGTATGAATTTCAGATGGGATATTAGTTCCATTCAGTCTCTCCCAGATAGCATGAGAGTAGTGTTTAATGCAATTATAGAAGTGTGTGATGAAGTAAAGTTGGCTACGATAGAGAGTAAAAACTCGAACACAGTGGTGCAATGTGTTAAAGAAGCTGTAGGTTTTTCATTCATATAGCTTTTAACTAGTCGATTAATTAATGTTTTGCATCATTTTCCTAAAAAGTAACTAATTAACATTCAAATTATTTTACTTGCAGTTTCGTAACTTGGCACGAGCCTACTTGACTGAAGCAAAATGGAGTCAAGAGATTTGTATTCCAACATATGAAGAATATAAGGATAATGGAGTTATATCTTCTGCATATCCTATTATTATAACATCATTTATTCTTCTGACGAAATCAGCACAATATGTGTTTGATTGGATTTCGAGTAATCCAACAATCATTAAAGTTGTTTCGCTTATTGGCAGACTTCAGAATGACATATCCTCACATAAGGTACAATATATATTTATTTTGATTCAAATCTACAAAAATTTAATGGTCCTTGGTGCCTTGGATTTGCTTTGATTATTTGTAGTTCGAACAAGAAAGAATGCACGTGGTTTCAGCTGTTGAATGTTGCATGAAACAATATGAGATTTCTGAGGAAGATGCGTACAAATTCATTAAAAAGAGATTGAAGATTTGTGGAAGGTTATAAATGAAGAGTGTCTCAAGTCCGACCTTGTCACTAAACCTATGCTTGATTGTTTTCTTAGTGGAGCCCGCATAACTGAACTTGCCTATGAAAACTTCAAGGATAAATACACAGATGGGAAACTATGGAAGGATGACATTATTGCATTACTTGTGGATCCCATAAGCATGGAGGAACACGAGTTATCGAAGTGATATCCATTATAAAGAACTACATATATATTTATTCTACATGTTTTTTTTTTTGAACGCGTTCCAATATTTTATTTCAAGTAACTACTCCAATGTTATGCAATGTATATTTTCATTGTTCTATATAAAGTCTTACTATCAGTTCTTTTTTTAGATTGGCGTAAATATTTTTTTCAAATTTATCAAAATTGAGTAAACTTTTAAAAAATTACACAAGTAGATAAGTCCTTTCAATAATATGACTTTCAAATAAAAACATGATGTTTTTCACTATTTTAGACTAACTAGAAAGAAAGAAATCGTATTTTGAAAATGTGACAAATTATTTATTTATTTGTTTATAGAAGTCATGCTTTATAAATATTATCTCTCTTCTAGATACACCCTAAACCCTCGTTAAGGCCAACTCTACTATGAAATAATTAGCATCATCTTGGTCATCCTAATGGCATTGCAACTTCAAAATTAATTCTTTAATAAGAGTCAACCTAGTCGACACTACTTATAGCCATTGTAAAACAGACACTCTATTTGATGAACTTTGCAGAAGCTGTTTAGCATGATACCTGATAACAATGTAGACATGATGACTCCATGCTTCATAGATTGATGGAAGGAATCTCGAATTTGGATGGATTAGCGAAAGCAAAATGATAACAGGTGTTTGGCGAAATGGTGTCAAGGGTGAGAAAGGAAACTCTCTATAAATGTTAGACTAATTTTAAAGGAAGGGGCTAATGGAAACTTTAATAGAAGCCCTACCCTAGTGACTTTTAAGCATAAAAGTATTTGGAGTGATCTCGACAAAGCTTTCCTATATCATATTTGAGTCTTAGTCAATACAAGAAATAAGACCAAATTATAATATATAACTGGGATACAAACCTCATCTTACAAGTCGGTTTTGTGGGATAGAGTTAGACTTAAAAATCATCTTCTAATATGGTATCAAAGCTCTTGATCTTGGGCTCCGTTCCGTTGCACAGTCGCCCTGCCGTCACTGTTTGACTTCTGTCGCTACCGCCGTTGTCAGTTGGGGTTGTTGATAGGGCAAAAAGGTGAGCCCAACACCGGCGACCACAACTCCAGAAGTCGCTCCGTGAGAAAAGCTGTCATGCACTGCCACGCGCCGCCACCGTCGCCGACACCGCGAGACCCACTCGTCGCTGCCGCCACAAATAGAGTCGTCGGAGCCTCCTGAGTCTGTTCCTAAGGTCGGTGACGACCCGTTTGGCCTAGATCTGAGTATAATAATATTAATAATAATAATAAGTTATTAAGTATAAATTATAAACTTTACTTCTATTAATAATAATAATAATAATGACAATCTTCAACGATAAATTATATTATTGATGTTAATTTATAAAATACTTTTATGAAGAATTAAATTAAACTTTAATATTTTCAATGAATATTTAATAGTAATTATTTTAACAAAAAAAATGTATTTATACTTACTTTTGTATGTAAATGATAACTCATAGAAATAGTTTTTATTAAAAGTCAAATTATTCAACTTCCATTATTAAAAGTAAAATTCTTCCTAGAGTGTCTCCAAAAATCATATATCTATATATAGACCCTAGCCTTGGACCAAACCATTCATCTT
Source organism: Vigna umbellata (assembly GCF_029865625.1). Taxonomy (NCBI): domain Eukaryota; kingdom Viridiplantae; phylum Streptophyta; class Magnoliopsida; order Fabales; family Fabaceae; genus Vigna; species Vigna umbellata. The sequence goes on along the minus strand of NC_142165.1, from coordinate 76,432,169 downwards.
TTCATAAATCAGAAGAAGAAAGCTTTGAAAGAGAAATAGCATGTCTATTGCACCTTCCACACTTCTTCTTTCGACTCAACATGCACCACCTCACATCACCACGCGACCTTGTGCAAATTTTCCTCCAAGCTTTTGGGGAGACACTTTCCTTCAGTATCATTCACATTCACTGGTACTTTCTTTTCTTTTTCCATTCGCAAATAGATTATATAATATTCAGCCATTACTAGGTGAGTCTTAATGCAGACTTTGAAACTTCTTTTCACAAACAAACTGCAGCATCTTTTTCTTCATCTGTGGGTGATTGTGTAGTGCATGGTATTGTACATGCTCCTTATAGCCTCTAATACAACATAACTTTTACCTTAAACAGCCCATCCCCTTATTAATTTCATTCTCTTTAACGTTCAAACTTGCCCTATACCAGCCAAAAGAACCACCTTCAAAATTTTACCAATAAGATCGAGAGACCTTCCTCGTATTCTTTCTCAATTTTGGTCCTCCAAAATGCTGTCTTCACTAATATTTCACGTTCAAAAAATGTTCTAGAAAGTTATATTCTATATTATATTTTGAAGTTTTGAAAAAATTCTATATCGTTAAAGTCATGATGATCACACACACACACACACACATATATATATATATATATATATATATATAAAAAGCGGGTTATTACTTTAACTTGATTAAATGCCTTGAAATGCAACTTATTTGTAGGAAGTCAATGACAATACGAAGGAACTTGCTAAAAAACTGAAAGATGAAGTGAAAATGATGTTCCAATTATCAATCAATATCAAACACAAACTGAACCTGATTGATTCACTTCAACGTTTCAGTTTATCCTATCTCTTCCAACAAGAAATTAATAATCTATTGGAAAAAATTCACCACAGTTTTATAAAAGATAACACCATCATTGAAGATAACAATTATCACTCTCTTGCTCTACTCTTTCGATTGCTTAGACAACAGAGATATCCAATTTCATCAGGTACGTGTATACTTTTTCTTTACTATTTGGATGTGAAAATCACAATCTATACATATAATGTTATATATACGTCAAAACACAAAATCAATTAACTATTGTGTACCTTCCATTGTGTAAGCTGCCTTAGCAATTGATAAAGTAAAACGAGATGACAATATGAACCGAGTCCTAAAATCTGAAAAAGAAAACACCCTACTGCCTCGGTTATCTAAGAACCGAGACATAATCCTATCTCGTTTTATCTCGGTTCGTGACCTACTCTTTTTACGTCGCTCATATATGTCTCGATTTCAGAACAGATGTCTATAAGCAAAAATAATCGGTGTCTTTTCTTACTGTACTAGTGTATGCTCCATGATAAAAGTTACTATAGTCATAATAATTTATTATTCAGTTAACGTTTATTTTTCTTTGTACCGTTTAGAGACAAAATTTTACTCCTTGAAACTAAATTCACTTTTAACCGAATTCTATTTTGGAATTAGTCCTTCGAATTATAATATTTTGATCTTTGGGAAAGTATAATATTTTGATGTTTACTATCAATGTTTTTATCATAGAGAGAGTTGTGTCTTAATAATATGTAATAATAAACTCTTTAGGCTATTTATGAGAGTTGTTCCTTTTGAAGTACTTCTATATTTTATAATGACGATTGTTGCTTTAGTCTATTTTTCAACTTCAAACTTCAACAATTGTTTACTTTTGATGTCGCAAGTACTTACGTTTATTTCAAATCTTTTGTTCTGTCATCATATATAGTGTTTGATAAAATTAATTAAAGTTTAAGAGAGTGAAATTAATGGGTTAAATAAAGTAGTTTAGAAAAACTAAAATAAAATATATTATGTAGGGACTTATAAAAATAAATTAAGATAAATATAATTTTATTTTATTATATTATGAAAATAATGATTTTTTACAAAATATTTCAATAAATAAACTCAACAGGGTTAGATACACTACAAAAATATTAAATTTTAGCATAGGTTAGTTTTCGAGGTTATAAAAACCTTCTTAAGTTTCTGGCAGTTTCCACAAAACCGCACTTAAATAATTTTTTAAATTTTTTAAAAGAATTTCAGCGATTTCTAAATAAACCGCCTCTAAGTGAATTTTTTGTTTGTTTTAATTTCTCCAACCTGTGTTCAGACTTTTCCTTCTTCACTTCCAACCCTCTCTCCTCTTCCCAAACCCTATAAAATATTCCATCATTACCATTTTCGTCATTGGTGGAAGCGAGCGTTGGTGGGCGGTGCTTTTTGGCCGTCATTTTCATTGGAAGGTGTGGCGACATTTCCGTGTAAGCTCTCTCTCACTCTCTATGTTTGTTAGGGTTTTACTCTAGGTCTAGACACACTAGTGCAATCGGAGGAAACGACAGCGATTATTTTCGCTAATAGGCACCGGTTTTTAAACCGAGACATATTCAGACGAGGTAAAAAGTGATAGACTTTATGCATCGATTCAGAACCGAGTCATAAAAATAGTAAGATTATGCCTCGGTTTAAAATTAACCGAAGTAGTAACATTTTTTATTTTTTTAAATATTTTTTTCGCTAGCCTTTATGCCTCGGTTCTCAGGAACCGAGGTCGTTTCTCTCCCTCTCCTGAACCCCCATTTCCTCTCCTACCTTTCCCTCGTCGAGAACCAATTTTTCGGCCCAATCCCCGCCTCCTTCTCTGCACTCTCCGCCCTCCGCTATCTCAACCTCTCCAACAATGCCTTCAACGCCACCGTCCCCTCCAACCTCGCTCGCCTTGCCAATCTCCAAGTCCTTGATCCCTACAACAAAAACATGACCGGTCCCTTCCCCCTCACCATCGCCGCCATGCCCCTCCTCCGTCATCTCCACCTTAGCAGCAACTTTTTCTCCGGCCAGATCCCTCCCAAGTAAGGCACCTCGCAACACCTAACGAACTCATGGGAAACATCTCCCGGAGCTTAGAAACCTTCACCGCGCTTTGCGAGCTCTACATTGGCTACTACAACGCTTACTCCGACGGCATCTTGCTAGAGATTGGAAACTTGTCCCAGCTTGTCCGTTTCGACGCCGCGTATTGCAGACTCTCCGGCGATATTCCGGCTGACCTCGGAAGGCTTCAGAATATGGACATGCTCTTTCTTCAGGTGAATGCGCTCTCCGGCTCGCTCACTCCTAAGTTGGGGAACCTGGAGAGTCTCAAGTTGATGGATCTGCCCAACAAAGTTCTCTCCGGCGAGGTTCCGACGAGCTTTGTGGAGCTCAAGAATCTAACTCTGCTCCTGCTACAGCTCTAGCTCCAGCTCCTCGTTCTCTGTTTGTGATGTGCGTAGTCACTTTCACGGGTCATCCATTATGCAACATAACCACTGTTCATGAAACTGAAATATATTTGTAAATGAGTGAAGCACGTGTTGGTGGAGGTGCAATTAATAAAAGAGGAAGTAGCCTTATTATTTTTTAGGATTAGGAGTGGATGAAAGAAGAGTTGCAGGCGGTGGAATATGGGATGGGATGGGATGTGACAGTGTCAGGGATGAAGGAAAAGTTGCTTGCACGCGGATTCATGCCATTAATATATTCCCATCTTAGGCCTCGATTCTGTACTGACTGAGGCATAAACCTCTTTCGACACCGGTTCAGTACAGAACCGAAGCACTCAATTTTGCAGAGGCGCGAGTAACTTTTTCAGAAAGTATTAGGCACTGGTTATGATTTGAACCGAGGTAAAATGCTCTATATGCTTCGAATATTCTTAAACCGGTGCATATAAGTTGGTGAAAACTACAAAATTGCCACCGCTTTCGAATAGGCTTCGGTTTTTCTTTGACCGAAGTCTATTAGGCGAGTTCAAAAGCATATTTTTTACTAGTGACACAACTATTCTAAACTCATAAGATTCAGTTCTGAAACACAACTACGACGAGGAAGGGGTAAACGTTTACGTCATGCGATTCTGCCATGGACCAACACTTATGTCGACATCTCCAAAGCCTTGCAGAAGAAATGGTTGATTTTCCTCTACGGTTTGTCCTAGGACGATTCACTCTTCTTCAATCTTCTAGCTGAAAATATTATTTCATGATTTCTGAATAGTGTGTAAAGTTTGTATTAATGGAGCTAATTCGATCTTTGTTCTTCTTCTTTTTAATTTGAAGGATTATAGGAACATAAATCTTTAATCAGAAGTGTAGCATGGATCTTGCTTTGGTATTGAACTACTCTGTTTTATTTTATTTTTGCAATGTAAGAAGTCATTGGCTTTTCAATTTTTTCACAGAAGAACATGCATTTTTCATATCACAAATAATGTTTTTAAAAAAACTTGTATTATACTGTCATGTTAAATAAGTACTTAAGAATGCAATTTATCAAACAAAATTTGGTGCAGAAAAAGAGGAGGAAATTCTTTGGCTCAGTGAAATTTAAGTTGACAATCTTTTTGAAGCTATGTTCAATGGTCATCTTTGCCATAAGTTAGCATCAATCTGTATCACGTTACCTTTTGTACTTATGAATTTATGGAATCAGCTAAAGGAAGAAACTCATTAATTGTTTTGGGTGGGGGCTATATTTAATGAATGAATCATTATGTATTGTTTCCTGTAAACAGTTTGACATGTACTTATTTTTCTTTGTTGATGCTATTATATTTATTGTTTCCTTTGTTATAATGTGACATGTTTTATTATATTGTTTATGTGTTCTTTGTTTTCTTTTTAATTGTTCTAATTAACTATTGTAAAGGTTTCATGGATATCATATTTATAAGCTATTGTGTTGAATTGATTGAGATAATGTTTTTAATCTTTTGTCTGCATATTGTTGTCAAAAGCTTGCAATTAAATATTCTATGCATATTGTAGGCAGTGATTGAGAATATAGGAATCTATAAGTGATTGAGTACTTACACATAGTTTCTTTGGTACTTTTGGTTAATCTATAATAAGAATTGGAGTTTCACCTTCCTAAGTTATATGGACTTGTAATACAAACTTTTGTTACATTGATTATTGAGATGAAACTCTAATTTTTTTGTGTGGAAAAAACACCAAAAATACTTAAAGAACTATATATAAGTTGTCTTGAAAATTATTAAGCAGAATGTTTTATTCAAAACACAATACACCTTTGTGGTGTAGGTTTATTCCTCCATTGTGAACTTTCCAAAACAAACTCCTCCAACATTAATATTAAGCAGCCATAACATTCCTAGTAAAGTAGACTGAGATCTTGATGTTAATAGAGTTTTACAAATGATAGAGCGAAATGACTCCTTATTAACCAAGGTAACATATATCTCATGCACATTTCTTCTGTCCATTTTATTTTCTTTTCAAGCTTTTGTATCATAACTCTTATTTCAAGAGTCTGTATGAAAACTCATCTTCTTATGCAATTTTGGAAACTCAGGTTGTGCTAGAACGTAGCACAAGGGTAGTACCTACTTCTGATATTGATACTCTTGCATGGTTATCTTGCTTAAAGGTGTTGTACTTGTCTTTTTTTTTTTTTGTCCCAAGCAAATTGAACATTGTTTGTCTTCATATTATTTGGTGGCAATTTTTCTTATGTTCCCATTCAAACTATTACAGGTTGAAGGTGAAAATGCATATCAGTTTTTGCTTCAGCCACCAAATGCACTACAATGATTTTATATATTCTTACCGATATGTCATTTACATGACATGTCATGATGTTGTGCTAAATTTTCCCTCAAAGTACACCTACAAATGAGTTTCACACAACTCTAGCTAAATTTAGGTTAATAGCTTAATTATGCTTACTTTGTATATAATTAAAGTAGATAACAATTTCAAGAACTATTTACTTAATTGAATCAGCAATGACACGTTTTTCTCATCTGTTTCCATTTTAATTTTTATGAACTTGATGAATAGCCAGAGCAACTATTTCACAGAAAATGGTTCCACATTACTAGCGAGGCTTTAGCTTGAACCCGTACTAGAGGAGCATCACAAGCATTAGATCATCAAATTGAACTTGACTTACTTATCATGTATGATGTGAACTTTTAGAAATTAAAATCTGGTGTAAGTAACTACCCACGTACACTTCAATAGTTCAACACTATACAAATCCCTTAAAAAACACAATATAATATAAATTACTTACTATATTTTATAACTAATCTTACTAATTTTAATTTCAGTGGGATTTTTGTTTTCAGGTGCGTCTTTATTTGGAATCAACACTCATGCTTTTAAAAGTAATTAATTAGTTTAGCAAAGATACAATTTCTGCCATACTAGTTCTTTAATTAGTAATGAAAATGACGTATTGGACTTATATGGATGGTAAGAATTTTATATTTCAATTTAATAAAAATATACATTATTTTGAATTTTATGATTTTCACAAATTTTCATATATAATTGTGAAGAAAAAGATTTATCAGGATTTATGATTGAATGTTATGTAATTTTTATGTTTTTCTCTTTTCTTCTTTTTTTTTCAATGGTAAAAAAAATTATTCTTAATCAAAATTAAGTTACGTTGATCTTAATTTCGAAAAACCTACTGTACTATAATTATAATATTTTTTTAAAGAAGAGAGAAATTTTACCAAATAACCTCTTCTAATTATTTCATGTATTAGATCAACAATCATCACATTTGATCCACTTTAAGTAAAGCCAAACTATTAAATTACACATATGGTGACATTATTAAATTATTAAATTAACTTAACAATATGTTACCCTCACAATACTTTCAATAGCATAATGCATACTTAAAATATAAAATAAAACTTTAGGCGTGGTGTTCATGTCATATTTTAAACCTTTATGAACATAATATTTAGCAGACTTTGTTCATGTCACTGTTTTATCAATTCCAATAGAACAAGTATTTAAGCTGAATTTAATGAGGATTAGTGAATTTATAGTAAAAATAATACCCAATATGCTTTCTTATGTATGTACAAACATAGTAATAACAAAGAGTGTAGAAAATTCTTAAATTATAAACTATGATAGATGTTTTAACTATTATTATATGTCATAATTTTTTTGACTTTGAACTTTGTGATGCCACACTCAAACATGATTCATTTTTCATATTATCTTGTTTTCAATTTTGACACTCTTGCAATCCTTTATGTTTCGGTAGGATTTAGAACCCTAATCCAAAACATTCAAAGTTGTCTGTTTCGATGTCCAGCTGTGTTGTCTTCTCTCTTCTCCTTGTCCTAGCCGCGGGGGAGGGTGCCTGCAAAAGACACTCCGATGCTCAAGTCAGTGACCTCGCGTAGTAATCTTGTAATCAAGATTAGTTATCAGAGATCTAAGTTCAGTTCAAGTTCAAGTTCAAGTTCAAGTTACATGTCTCCTTTGCCAGATAAATATTTATAAATTACAATGAGCTTACCGTTAGGTCTGACTTATTAATATTAATTACCTTAACGGCTCTTTTTACCGTTCGGTTCATTCACCTAAGAGGTATCATCGGTCGATCGACTCTTCTGCACCTTTACCGTTCGGTCGGCTATGAGCCCATAGTAACGTAAGCCCCCCAAGCCCTAGCAAAAATTTTTGATATTGCGTTGGGTTTGTAAAGTTATATCGATCGGTAGAGGATTTTACCTGAGTTTCAATTCATACTAGCATGCGTTCTTTAACGTCCGAGCGGGTTTTGCGCTAAGAGTTCCTTTGAAGTGTTCCCAGACCAAGGCGAGGGTTCACGAAAGAACTTGCTTTGCCGCTTGATTTAGGTCTTAGGAGCTCTTTAGAAGCGTGCCCTAAGACCAAGGTGAGAGTTCACGAAAGAAATCTGCCTCACCCGCTCAAGTTTAGGTCTTAGGAGCTCTCTAGAAGCGTGCCCTAAAACCAAGGTGAGAGTTCACGAAAGAAATCTGCCTCACCCGCTCGGTTTAGGTCTTACGAGCTCTCTAGAAGCGTGCCCTAAGACCAAGGTGAGAGTTCATGAAAAAAATATGCCTCACCCGCTCGGTTTAGGTCTTAGGAGCTCTCTAGAAGCGTGCCCTAAGACCAAGGTGAGAGTTCACGAAAGAAATCTGCCTCACCTGCTCGGTTTAGGTCTTATGAGCTCTCTAGAAGCGTGCCCTAAGACCAAGGTGAGAGTTCACGAAAGAAATTTGTCTCACCTACTCGGTTTAGGCCTTAGGAGCTTTCTAGAAGCGTGTCCTAAGACCAAGGTGAGAGTTCACGAAAGAAATATGTCTCACCCGCTCGGTTTAGGTCTTAGGAGCTCTCTAGAAGCGTGCCCTAAGACCAAGGTGAGAGCTCACGAAGACTCTGCCTCACCGAGTTGAAAAATTTTCCTTGCGGATCGGTTGCTCAAAGTTGGCTAAGTAGTTTGTATACAAAATCCTGTCATCTGCACCGAAGAAAAACAACACTAGAATTTTGAACGGTCAAAAAAATGTAGCTGATAAAATTTAGTTTGAGTTGAGGTCAGACGACCGAACGAGTGAGACCGTTTGGTCTGAAATCCATATTAGGATTAATCACGGGTGAGTTGTAGGTTTTTTACTATCCTCCAACAAGAGCCAAGTTATGGTAGTCCAACGAACCTGAAACCCATCATAGGATGATTCCACCATTCTAGCTGCTTTTGAACTCAAACCGAGCGAAAGCTCTTCGCCTATGTCAAGGAAGCCTCGCGTTCAGATTACTGAGCAAGACGTACGATCCTATCACCTGTACTTCCAATTTTGATACTTGGTGTATGGTGTTTTCACTTTGATTTTCTGAAGGAGTTGGACTTGTTCATTTTCCGTGACGAATCATCCTCACTAGTTGGTCCACGTATATCCAGCAGGAATGGCAAAAGGCTCCAAATCCAGAGCTCCATAGGAGCATCGTTGTTGGTGCTTGCTCCACGATTGGGTACTACTAGTACTTCGTCTCAGCCACATGGAGCCCCTAGAAGATGATGAACTTTGTCTTAGTAATTTCTGCCGATTATGATCACCATCAAGAAAATCCTCATCTGCACTGAGCAAATGCGAAGGACTCGAGAGCGGCGTGTAGAACTGCTCCAGAGGTTGCAGGTCCACGAACTTCGTAAACGTCACCACCACCCTCACAGTAGGGACCACGAGGATCGCCACCTTCATCGGAAAACTGCATCCAGCTCCAATGGCAAAATCTGCTCGCTCCTGGCCACGTCAGATTCACCGGCAGCAACTTTTCTTGACCGGAAACTGAAAACAACGTTATGCACTTCGTAAACCCTAGCTTTCCACTCTCCGACGTTTTCCATCTTCTCTTGTCTTCTCCAATTTGTTCTACCCACCAACTCTGTTTTTGTTACATCCATCCCCGGCCGGTATGGCGCTGCTCTTCGAGCAAAAGGCCGCCGCATCAGGATCGCTCATCGGAGCTCCGGCATACTCAAATGCGTCTAGAATTTTTCTATCGTCACAGTTGAGCACGAGAAGCGAACCGGCGGGGATGTTGCCTTTGTCGTCGCCGTCACCGAGGAAGAGGAAGCTCTGGTCTGCGCGGTGGATTTTGAGGCCGTCGAAGCCGGCGACGGTGGTGTCGGCGCGAAGGTTGTCGTCGCGCTTCCAGATTTTATCCATATCGGAGGGGGCGATTTTCCCGACGAAGGGGATCATGGAGCTCTCGAAGTGGAACGAGATCTTCATATAGAAGTCACGCATGCGGCGAAGCGCGGCAACAAGTCTCGACAGGCGTCGCCGCCACTTTGCCCAGGAGGTGGAGTCTAGCCAGGAGGTGCGCGATATCGGAGGCGCGCAGGCAAATCGCTTCCTGAAGCGGGTTCCAGCCAGCGCCGTTATGTAGGGAGATGTCGGCTCCGGCGGTGGCAAGGGCTTTCACGGCGACGATGTTGTTGAGGCGGACAGCAAGGTGGAGAGGCGTCTCGCGGAACGGGACGTCGCGGCGGTCGAGCACGGCGGAGATTTGTTCCCGCCTCCTCCGTCATTCGCGGAAAAGATAATTCGTAAATAAGTTTTAACAGGTTGATTGGATTTTTTCTCTGCCGTCAATCTTGAATAGCATGATATTGGGCCGAAGAAATCGCGGCGCGAGCGATATTGAATTTCCAAGCTGCAGCTTTATCAGGACCGATGTAAAAGGCATCTCTTCTAAACCTTTAAAGCATGATAAACTATAATGGAATAAAACAATTGCTAATCGAGCTTTTCGCTGATCATATTATTACGGAAGCGCGAGAGGTTGAGATTATATATTATATTATTATATATAGTAATATAAAAGAAGTTTGTCAGTATATAGTATATAATACGTTATTATATTATTAACTATATATATCTTTTAATATATATAAAAGAGTTGTTGCAATGTCTGAGGATTAGATATTTTATGAAATATTCATATATAAAAAATACTTATTTTGTTGATGAAATTCCAGAGAGACGATGATCCATGTAGTATAGCTTTAGTTTAGTTGAAAATCCCTACTGTTGATCCGAAGTAGAGGTGTTGAGACTGAACGTTTGTCTTGGTTTCTTGCATCTTCAGTGGGATGTCACTCGGCCCCACGGTGGTCGCCAAAATGTTTAGGCAGAATTTAGAACCTTAATCCAAAACATTCAAAGTTGTCTACTCCGATGTCCAGTTGTGTTGTCTTCTCTCTTCTCCTTGTCCTAGCCGTGGGGGAGGGTGCCTGCAAAAGACATTCCGACGCTTAAGTCAGTGACCTCGCGTAGTAATCTTGTAATCAAGATTAGTTATTAGAGCTCTAAGTTCAGTTCAAGTTCAAGTTACCTGTCTCCTAGACAAATATTTATAAATTATAATGAGCTTACCGTTAGGTATGACTCATTAACCACTAATGAATGACAATATTAATTGTCAATAAATGACAATTATTTTCATTAACTTTCCGACAGTTATTACTATTAATTACCTTAACGGCTCTTTTTACCGATCGGTTCATTGACCTAAGAGGTATCATCGGTCGGTCGACTCTTCTGCACCTTTACTGTTCGGTCGGCTATGAGCCCATAGTAACACTTTACATATTACTTTTGTTCAATATTATATAGCTTAAAACTTAAGAAGGGCTGAACCAGGAAGGCTATACATCTGCTATAGGTTGTCAAGAACTCTAATTCTTTGATTTAAAGAGCTGCATCAACCTCCAATAGCAGGTGAAGAGGAAGACAACTGAACTTTGGAACCTAGTACATAGTAAACAAAGAGAAGAATTACTCTGGAAAGAAAAGCTTATGCTGGAATTTACTTGCTATAGGAAGTTGTTTTCACCTAGGATAGTTAGCCAACTAGTTTTACATGTAGCTCCTATGTATACAATAGAAATTATGTAATAGAGTTAGGAAGTTTTTGAGTGTATCGATTTTTGACAAATTAATTGTATTTCTAATGTTTATAGTTTATTTTATATAGTAAAATTTAATTTGGTTATTTATACAGACTTATTATTAAAAAATTTGTTGTGATGATTAAATAATTTAAATCACTAAAAAATTAAATTATTACATTACCGGCGATTTTGGAGGAAACTCCTGCAAATAGGAGCGGTTTGTGCAAGCCCGACTATTTCCGGTGGTTCTGGAGGCAACCCCTGCAAATAGGGGCGATTTTTGTAATGCTTGACTATTTTCGGCGGTTTTTGTAAAATCCTGATTATTTCTGGTGGTTTTTATAAAACTCTGGCTATTTTCGATGGTTTTTAAAAAGCCTTGCTGTTTTTGGTGGTTTTTACAAAACCCCGGGCAATTGCGGCGACTTTTTTCAAAAACCGTCGGTAATGTTTAATGACGCTGCTTTTACCCGCGTTTTTTGCAATCATGGGAAACACATTTTATAGGGGTTAAAATCACCGGTAATGCTAAAAATAACTCCTGGAAAAATTGTGTACTTTTGTAGTGATATGTCCTATTTATATTATGCTAAGACAAAAACCTTAATCATAAAGGAAAAGAGGTAGAAATGTAAAGGGTGCTGTGAGGTTGGTCGAAAGAAAGTCTCTTAAAGTTCATATGTACAGTAGAAGAACATTGTTATTCCAGGAAAAGACTTAATAGGAAACTTAGATAATCGTTGCATGAGTGGAGTAAAGGGAAACGACACCGGTTATTTTCGGTTATACGCAACGATTCATGAACCGAGGTATATACAAGCGAGGTAAAAAGGGGTAGTCTTTTTGCCTCGGTTCAGAACTAAGGCAATTTGTGGGATCTTTTGCCTCGGTTGGTTTCAAACTGAGGCGGTAGATGCTTTTATTTTTATTTTTTCAAAAAATGAGGTTTTTTTACCTTGGTTGGTTTTGAACTGAGGTAGTAGATGCCTTTTTTTTCCAGAAAATGGGATCTTTTGCCTATTCAAAGTTAGTTTTTTAGATCTGCAATGGACAATGGAGACAACAACGAAACAGATGAAGGCAGCGACGAACGGTCGAAGGCGACGACGAACAACCAGTGGCGGCGGCAAATAGTAGGTGGGCGACAACGAACAACGTTCGCACGTGAAAAATAGAGGGAGCAACGTTCGCACGACGGAAATAGAGCCAACGAAGATGGAGAACACATCAGTCACTTCGCATAGGAGAAATGGAGGCCACAAACCAATAACTTTGCTTGAGAAAGAATGGTTACGCGAGGAAGAAGGAACATTAGGTTAAAATTTCTTACGACGATAGCAAGTGGTGGTGGCCAGTAGTGGAGGTAGCGGTGGTAGCCACTGGTGGGGGTAGCAGCGGTGGAGCGTCAAGGAAAACTTGTTCGCGCGAGATGAGAAGCTGCAGTTCGCGTTCTCTCTTTGACGGAAGAAGAAGAAGAGTGAAAATGTGCTTACTGTAAACAGGCTATTACCTCGGTTATAAGCAAAACCGATGCGTAAACCTTCCAGAAAAAATTTAAAATAAAATTGTAAAGGGAAAATTTAAAAATATCTACTAACTATAGGCCTTGGTTAGAGGTTAAACCGAGGCATAAAGGGCCTATGACATCAGTTAAAATGGAACCGAGGTAGTAGAGGTTGAAAAACTGGATATGAAACATGCAAAATCAAAGGCTGTCATTTTCTGGGCGGACCTACTGCCTCGATTGGTCAGAGAACCGAGGCAATAGGCCTATTTCAAAAAAGCTATTAGAGTTTTTCGACTTGATTGGTCAGAGAACCGAGACAATAAGCCTATTTTGAAAAAGCTGATAGAGTTTTTTGCCTTTACTGGTTAGAGAACCGAGGCAGTAGGCCTATTTCGAAAAAGTTGTCAGGGTTTTTTGCCTCGGTTGGTGAGAGAACTGAGGCAAATAGGCCTATTTTAAAAAAGTTGTTAGCTAAAAAGTCTAATTTGCATGGGATCAGTAGGATTTTTTACCTCGATTGGTCAAAGAACTGAGACAATATATACCTTTAGACATCGGTTCACATTAAACCAAGACATAGAGTGTCACCAAAATTAAAAAATTGCCATTGCATTTTTATATGCTTCGGTTTTTGTGAAACCAAAAGCATAATGTGCGAGTTAAAAGACTCTTTATTTACTTAGTGTTGCTATCTTTTGATGTTTACATGTGATTGATCTGATGATTAGTCTTATGTAATGATTTGCTATTCCGGCCTTACTGCTATATGTTTTAAGTGAGATGTCATGTTGGTTTTGGTGCCTGAGTCAGGGCAGCGTTGTTCCCTTTTTATACTTTTATTTTTGCTACTATCCTTGCGGTGCAATTTACTAGGTCACATTGATATTTTCTTTATGTGGGTTATTCGTGTGTATGATGTTTGTTGTTTGAGGGCTTGCTTTCATTCACGTTTAGGTTTTGTCGATGTTATTATTATTTTGTCCACTATTTTTTTGTATACAGATAGTAATTATTCATGGTTATGCAGTGCATGTTTTCCTGTATCACAATGGTTCTTTTTTGTGTTGACCATGCTGTCTTTGGATTGTGCCATGTTGTTTTTAACTGTTACCATGATGTTTTAAGCAAGTATACCGAGTTGTTAAAATGGATATCCTGAGGTTTAAAGCACGTGTCGAGTTGGTTCTTTTCACATGTCTTATAATACATTGTCATGGTGCATGGTGCATGGACTGTGTCGAGTTGTGTTTAACACGTTGTCATGATATATTATGTTTTGCCGATCTGTTTACATATGAAATCAAGGATGTAGGGTTTGTGGCCATGTTGTGCCGGGTTGTGGATGTGTCAGTATTCTATTCTTGGCTTGTGCTAGGTTGGGATTAACTCCTATTATGATATTTCAAGCATGTGTTGGGCTGTTTTGTATGTGACCATATTGTTGTGAATCTGTCCTAAGTTGTTTAACATGCAGTCATGTTGTTTTGTTGCTTACCGAGTTGCATATACCTAATTCTAGTATATTTAATATGTTACCATTCTTTACTGAGTTTTTATATAATATTATCATCATGTATATAAGTTGTGTTGTGATGTTTTAAATTGTTATCGTGAGGTACATAGTATGTGTCGTGCTGTTATATATTGTTATCTGATATTTGAAGCTTATGCCGAGTTGTTAAGCGCATTGCCATGTTTTCTTAGTGATAGTTGAGTGGTTCATATTGGTTGCCATGATGACTTCATGCTTTGTCGCTCTATTCTGGAAGATTTTGGTGTATATTTTTGTGTATTTTCATGCTGTTATCGTGATTGCCAAGTTGCGTTCCATTGCTTTTATGATATTATTATAGAATCATAGTATTGGCTCGATGATTGAGTTTAATATGTTTTATTTATGTTTTGATATTTATTTTGTTAGTTCACTCTTACTTAGTTGTGTTTGTGTGATCATCTGTACAATTTATATTGTTATACAAAAGTAAATGATTTTATAGATGTTTCAATTGATGAGCAAGCAGCGAGATTTGTAGAGTGGTTAGAATGTTTTGTCGTTAATTTAAACGCTTTTATTTAAGTATAATGTGACTGTTTTATTTATTTTGTTTATACTTTTATCCAATGGACATTTAATAAATTAAGATTTTTATTACATCAATTTTCGAAATGGAATTTGATTTTAAATTTCCACAAATAAAAATGTTTTATACTTGACTTGTGGTATTCTAAATTGGAGTGTTACTGTCACTTTAAGTCTATGTTCTGGAAAAAAAATTATAGAAACTGATACAATTTTTTTTTTCAAAGGAAAGAAAAGATTATTGTAAACATTGACGCAAGTTTTTTTAAAAAGGAAAAAGAGATATTCTAGAGAAAAATTATAAAATTTAATGCAAATTTTTTCTAAAGAGATCACTTTGGAAAATATCCTCTTAATGCATGTTTATTTTTTGAAAACTTGGTGTGAGTACTGACTTGATTGGCTGCTTCATTTTCTTTCTTACGGTGTTGTTTCACTTGGTTTCTTCTTTTATTATTATTTTTGTCAATGTTTGAGTAGCTAACTCTATTTGGTGCAGTATTTATTTAGTTGTCAATTAGTAATGTTGCTACCTTGTTTTGTTTGGTGCATTTGTGTAGGCCATTGGACTTTGAAACATGTTTTGGAAAAGTTAAAATGGCGTTGCAATGGTTTTAAAGAAAAAAAAAATCCTGACCTATGTTTTTCCTTTAAGAAAACAGTTGTTGGAATTTTTTTGTACTGTTTTGTGGTTTGTAAAATTGCCTTGGTGTAATAATATTTGATGATTAAAAAAATTTGTTTTGGTATCTTGTTTAAATTCTGGAAAATATAATGTAGTTTGAGATGCAAATTAGAATGAATTGATGCTTGAATTTTGCTATTTTTTAGTCATGGTGTTGTTTGGAAAGATTTGTTTTTTGTGTGATATTTTTTAGGGGTTGCTTTTGGCATGCTTTAGTGTTATAAATTATTTGAATTAGCTGCTGGAATAATCACTAAAAAAAATGTTACTATGGAGGTTTATTTTTTATTTTTAATTTTCAAAAGTTGTTAAAACTTCTACCGTTAGAATCGTAACTATTAATTTGCAAAGATTTTTAATGAGTTATAGTATCCGACCCTTACTAATATATTTATATTGTGGAGGTCTTTTTTATTAAAGGTTTTAACCTCTTTTATTAATGATTATTATATTATAGAGGTTTGAAATCTTCTTTATTTATAATTATCCATTTATATTCATAATTTCTTAATTTAATTAAATATGTTTTTTATAATAAGAAAAAAATAAAATATATAAAATTATAAAATACACAAAAATTATTCAAAATTAATTTTATTGATGATTTAAAATAACATACATTCATTGATAATTATAATGTAAATATAAAAAAAAATAGATAATGTTTAAATAATATTGCAAGATTGACCAAAAAATTCTAACATGGTGAAAAACTATCAAATCAATTAAAAACATATAGGTTAAAGTTGATGAATATAACATCCCAAAATACAGTAATTACCATAACTCAGAATTAATTACAATTAACCGTAAACATTTCAGTCTTTACATTAATAAAACGAAGTTTCAAAGCCGAACGGCTTTAATACAAAAATAACGAGCACGAATCGGAAACAGGGAAAGTCTAGAACGAACGGTTTTACAAAATATTTAACCGAACGTCCAAAATGGAAACTAATATTTACACTCCTAACATAAACGAGCGTTCTAAGGCTCGGCTTTGACTTCCACCTCGACCAGATTTTCTTCTTCAATGACGTCTTCCAGAGTGGTCTCGCCTTCTGCTCACATCCACACGGATGATCATTGCAAGACAAGACGAACGTACATATACAATGGACAACACAAGGAAAAACGAAAGGGTAAGCTTAAGTAATTTAATTTATACATCAACATATACACTAACATTTCAATTCACACAAGCACATAACTCAACATATAACATCATCCGAAATATATATATATATATATTTATTCTAGACCGACCGTCCGGACTGTATGAATCTGTGTAGTTACAAGCGTCCTTGCACCCGAGTGATGTAGTAACTGGGATACACCAAACAGCTGCCACTCGAGGTTAGTCCGTTCTTACGTCGCCCATGTTAACTTATGGACTATGGACCTCCTGCCGTTCCCACACATGACATACTCCCTCTACATGAGGATGAGTACTCACGGAACATCAGGATGGACAGCGAGTCTTAACTTATCCACAGTCATACTTTACCAAAGTTAATATTCAATATAAGCAAGAGACATTCCTCCCTGGAACGCTCGTTCAAATTCCATAATCGTATAATCATTCAATATAGTGTTCACACGTCAACATCTTATAATTTATCATCATCTTTAACTTCAGTTTTAAAAGTATAAAATAACGAACGTTCGTACTTCTGAAGAACGAAGACGAACGCTAAAGGCTAGATTTATAAGACTCGCTGTCAAACAGAATAAGTTGACACATACTTATATGACGAACGTCACTGCTACCCGAATCAGTTGAATGAACCGACTCTTAGAGATATAAAATCAATGTTCAAAATAATTTAGGTTCAAAGACTCTAGGCCGAATCCAAATGAATAAAGATACAACAAGACAAATAATTAATTATACTGAGAACAATTTGTTTAAAGGGATCGCCTGCCAGTCAATGACCGAACGCGATAATATACATTTACTAATATTTTGGACGGACGCTATTTACGCCCCTTTAGAAATCAAAGGTAAGGACGAGCGTTCGGTATAAGACCGAACACTTCTTAGGACGAACGCTAGTTATAAGACCGATAATTAATTAGGACGAACGCTCAATGTAAGACCGAGTACTAAAGAGGACGAACGCTCAGTGTAAGACCGAGTGCTACAAATTTGTAAGTATAAGGGATAATACATTATAACTTAATTTAAATTGTAAGGTTACCACTAGACTGAGCCGAACGCTCAACATAGTATTTCACGGACGCTCGTTCTCGATCAGAACTCTTTCCAAATGAAAGAATTCATTTTTAAGCAATTGATTAGAAACCGAACGGTATAAGACCGTACGATGACGAACGTATTTTATCATAGTAAAGATTTCATATTTACGATTTTCTTCTAGTTCAATTTATCAATTTTCACCGTATCAGTTCATACTTTATAATTCATATCAATATCAATTTCCACACTTTATGCGATTCACATTAATCATTCATACTTCAAAGGAATAAATCATCTCATATTCATACGTATCAACCATAAACATACATTTCAACCAACATATATTATATTCATTCAGTACAACAACGTTCGTTCATGAGTACTCAACCAGCATACATCTCATACATTCAGTTCATATCATGCTTGCATACAACATACAAGTATCAATTAAATTACTAAGCTTCCCTTACCTGGATCAGAAGTGAACGTCCTAACTCAAGGTGTTTTGGTCCGTCCACTAACAGTTTTCTACCCTCAAAGGATCACTTAATTCTTCCAACCAGATCTAACCATAAAACCAAGAAATACTAAGAACTTAACCTTTCATGCTACTAGAATTTGGTTTTGCATGAGACAGAAAAACGTTCGACGAAGAAGAGAAACTTACCAGTTTCAAACGTGAACTTGTTCGGTTTACTGGAAAGCTTAGGACGCCGGAATCTCTTCTACGGTCTCTGAAATGGGATCGGAGTAGAGAATGGTGAATTACAATAGAGAGAAGATGAGAGGTTCTAGAGAGAAGGTGGAGAAGAAGAAAGGTCAGAATCTTGGTGGAGAAGAAGGTGCATGTAGAGAGTGGAGGAAGTGTTTTCAGAAAATTCATTTTTTCTTCCCAACGTCAAACGGACGTGCACTCTCATGCGGACACCTGTTTTTCACTACCGATTCAGAAGGTTCCAAAGTGACACTTGGCAGGCGTGGGTCAGAGAATGTGAGTGCGTTTTCAATAAGACTGAATGGGTGTCGCGGTGCATTAATGAGAGCAGACAGGTGACTCAGCAGTGCATTAATTTGATTAGACAGATGGCTTACGGTTTAATTTTCCAAGGCCTCACAATGACCTAAACAAAATCCCTAGTAAAAATAAAAGTTTAACATAAGAGCAATAGCTCAGCATTTGCTTCCTATCCTTTCTTGTAATTTGATTCCAACAATATGTCCAACAAGTAATTGTTCGTAGACTCCACTGCTTCCGATGCTTTTAACCTTTGGCTGATAATTCCCATAAATGATATTCTTATTTCTTTGTCAAATGCTTTAATCCTCTGTTAGAGTAATTTATAAATGATGTTCTTATTTCGTTGTGAATTGGAACATCTACTAATACAAGTATGCAATAAAGCAAAAAAAAAAAGTAATAGAAAGTCACAGTAGTTATAGAATGCTTCATGCACTATGAAATAAGAGAAAATAAATGTGATTTATAATTTAGATAATAGTTAGTATGATATAGAAAGTGAATGAAACAATAATAATCAGTTTCATAGAAATGACAGACATAAATTCAACAGTGGTCAAAGATTACTGTTGTTCATATGAACTTCTACTTCATATTATATAATAACATTAGTTGTATATTAATGTGTTTTATGAATGTTCAAAGTTCACATCCAAAGTAACACTTATTCTCTAGAACCAACTATATCTCGCAATAACACTTATGTAGCGTCTGTACCCAAGACAAATATATATATATATATATATATATATATATATATATATATATATATATATATATATATATATATATCTAGTGACTTAAATTGAATCATGTCAATTTTTTTAGTGTGCGATTCTTTTTTGTTCTTCTTCATTGTTTGCCTTTTAACATTTAGAAATCTTTATTATAATATTTCTATTTATGGGGTAGACACTCTATAATGAATATGAATAAGTTAATTTCTAGCAAACTAATGCAAGGAATTCATTCATCACGACTTCCGCTGAGGTTGAGAAATTCATTGGTCTAAACAACTTCAAATTGTGCTAGTTGAATATGTATGCACTCTTATGATTGAACCAGCCCTTCTAAAATCTTTGGAAGATGAATCTAGACTTCATGGTTGAGAAGGACAAGAAAATGTTGTTAGAGAAGGTTCACACTACGTTTGCTCTTAGGCTTTGTGTTAAGGTATTAAGCGAAGTTTTAAATGAGACAACCACAACATAACCACGGTATATCGTTTGTATCTAAAGATTGTTTCAAATAAGTAAAAAAGCTACTAGTGAACAACTTGGTGAATTTAACAAGTTCATCCTAAATCAATAAAACATATATGTACAAATTGATGATGAGGATTTGTACGAAATATTTGTTGTTGGAAAATAACCAAATAGAGAGAGGTTGAATTGGTTTGATGTTAAAGATTAAAACTTTAAAGTTTTCTCCCGAAAAGTAAGATATTTATGAAAGCCTTTATTTATTTTTTTAACTTAGCAATCAAAATAGTAAAATAAAGAGGGTATGGATAAGAGATATTTAAACAATAGTTTTTATATTGATTCAGAAAGATCTTACATCCAATTGTTAGAGTGATTAACTAAACACTATATCAATATGAAAATTACAATCACTAGTGAGTGAAACATGCAATGAATAGTTTAAGATATAGAAAGAACACACCGCTCTTGAAGAACCATAAGAGATGAAGAAAATATTTGTCTTAAGGTTACAAGAAATGAACATCTTCTTTGAATCACGCAAATGATACCATTCTTGAATCACAAAAAAAATTAACATGCTTACAAACCTTAGCAGATCCACACTAATGCAATGAAGGGATACGACAATGGTTGTACAATCGATGTATATTCAGATGAGGTAAAAAGTAAAACTTTTTGGCCTCGACTCAAAAATCGAAGAAAAAAGGTTACAATTTTGCCTCAGTTCAAAAAATCCAAAGCAATAAAAAAAAATATGGTTTTATTGCCTTGGTTTTGGTTTGAATCCAAACCATAGTCCTTTAAAATTAATTAATTAATTAAAGTGTCTATGACCTCGGTTCGATGTAGAACCGAAATAGTAGACCCTTTTTCTCCTAGGTTTTTACTAGAACTATTGTCTAAAATATGTTTTTTTTTTTAAAAATGGTCATTTCCATAAACATTTCATATTACATAAACCCATAAACAAAGAAACAAACCTGCACATAAAAAAAATTATCCACAACCTAGAAATATAGCCCTACATATAATTATCTAATGCGATTTTTGGTTTTGATAGCTATAGCTATTATTTTTGAACGAAATTGTTTTTGACCACTCTTTTAAAACTTCTATTTCACGATAAAAATACCAGGATCCCTTATTTTGAGTGAATCTGAACTTTAAAAATTATTTGGATTGTAAATCTTAAAATGACCCTACCTTTTACTCTCGTTAACAATTTTTACCTTATTATATATGGATTTAGGTAGAAATTTTTTTTTCGATACTGTGGTAGCTCGCATAGCTAGCTAATCCTTCTAGATTTTTAAGAAAATGTTGTTTTCTAGTTTTTGGAAATTTATTAGACTTTGAATTTTGAACTAAACATTTTTGTGAGGGGTTTTTACGATTTTTCTTGTCATTCCATCAAATTTTTTGGTCATTTGAAGTTTGTTTGAGCATACTCTCAGTTTTATTTATACCTATGTTTTGATGTGTATGATGTATGAAGAATAAACAACCAAATGAAAACATGAAAAACCTAAAACGAAACTAACCTTGAAGGTGACTTTGGTGCTAAAACGTAACGAAATGAACATCACGAAGTGTACACCTATCCAAAGAGCACATGTGCACAAAATCAATCGGTGAAAACAAAAGAAAATCATACCTAAGCACTTAATCAACGTAAAATGAAAGAAAAAATGGATGAAATGTTGAAGTTGATGGTCGCGAAAATGGAAGATGAGAGAGCAGCACACAAAGAAATGGCTTCTATCTGAAATGTGAAAGAGGTTCTGTTCACGAAATTTAACTCTATAAACATGTTATTACCTCAATTATTTTATTAACCGAGACAATAAAGACTCTATATCCTTAGTTCTATTAGGAACTGCTACTTAAAGCTTCATCAAAAAAATATTTTCAGTTATTTTATGTCATGGTTCGCAGTATAATCGAAGTAAAAACACTTTATGGCCTTGGTTCTCTAAACAACCGAGGTCATAGAGTCCTCTAGGCTTCGGTTATTTATGAACAAAGATATATATGTTTGCAATAATTGTAAAAATACTACCGTGCCATTTTATGCTTCGGTTGCAACGAAACCGATGTTAAATATACAAGTTAACATCCATATCGTTTTACTAGTGACAAACACCTCAAGAGTCAGACTTGATAAAATTTAAACCACTAACGATAACTCAATTTTTCTCAAAGGTTAACAAGAAAGAGTTTTTCACTTTCAACTTCTTATGTGTATTTTGAATGAAAGTCTACCACTTCATTTCTAAAGTTCCTTTTCGAAATTATGTCAAGAATATGAAACACCAGTTTTAAAAATAGTGAAAATAATTGATTATTATATAAGTTATAATATATTATTAAGTAGTATTTAGAAAACAAAATTTATTTGAGATAATTGATTATACTGGGCATAATAAAAACATGTCCTTTTAAGTTACAATCAATTATTTTACTGGTATTTGTAAAAAATAAAAAACTTTCGCAAGAATTTTTCAATGCTCTGATGCTTAGTTCTCCTATACATAATTCTAAACTAAAGACTTAACCAAAAAATAAAAAAACTTTGTACAAAATTTTATAAGTTTTCAAGCCTTTATTGTCTTCAATTAACCTTCCATTTTCAACTTTGGCATCATTATCAAAACTTTATCTTGAAATAAGATTTCATTTTCTTTTATCAAGAAGAATTAGAAAATCTTATCACGTTGTTCATTATTTAGGAAACATGATAGACGTCCAAGTTAAAAGTGGTTGGGTTCATTTAGTGTCCTTTGAGCTATTATGTGAATTCTGTTAGAGGAATCCTTGTGAAATGCATTATAGTATGTGGAAAAGTAATGATAGAGTCATGTTGATAGAGCGAAAGGACTTAAATTTGATATCAGTTTCAGCTTACTGTTGTTGAAAACATAAATAAGAAATATTGTGTAATAGTAGTGGTAGTAGAAATATCATGATGTGAAAACCAGATATTACATGGAGCAGTAAAATTTAAGGTTTATGTCACACTTATGATTGTCATCACTGTTCTATATGACTTTGTCGTTCCTTAACATTTGACCATAAAGTGCCATAGTATATGGATTCTTTTATAATTTTTTAAGTATATTCAATGTTCTTGTTTGGATAATTTAAAAGTTTGAATTACTGATATTGGGAATCTCAAAATTTTGAAATGAGGAGCTTCATATATTATTAGGTCATACACTTGGGTGTCTTCTTACCACGACGACTCAAGGGTTTGAAAGGTCTAAAACAACCTAAAAGTGAGGTATTTTTTCCATTAATAAAACACTTTATGTTAATGTGTATCACAATTTTCTTTAACTTGTTTTCAAGTTTTTTGTGATATAAAATTATCTATTAAATTGTCATAATTAATTTTATTTAATAATTCTTTTTCAAAATAAAGTGAATCCATTCAATCTTTATTGACAATGTTGATTTTAGATAAATTTTTATTTTCTTTAGCTTTGAAAAACTTCTTTCGATTGAAGCAGTGTATACTAGAATTGTTAACATTATTCTATAACTTATATAAGCATTTGAAAAAAAAATCTATTTCTTTATATAATTAAGAATGAGTTAAAACAATTAAATCTAATTCTGACAGTCAAGAAAGTAAATACAATTATAGACTAGTAGTATTTTGAAGTTTGAAATTTCATGCGCTTAAATTTAATTTTAAAATTTTAACCTTATTATAATTTATTAAATAACTTAAAAGATTACGAAACAAAATAATATATGTATATAATATATATATATATATATATAATATATATATATATATATAATATATATATATATATATATAATATATATATATATATATAATATATATATATATATATATATATATATAAAATATATTATATATATAGGTATATATATATATATATATATATATATATATATATATATATATATATATATATATATATATATATATGTATAGTATGATATCTAAATTGAGCAGTTGTCAACATAATCGATCAACCGATCGTTCTATCCATTATAGAGACAACTCGTCATCTACTAATTATATTAAATGTTCATTAGCTATTTTATAGTCAAAAATGATTGTCAAACCTCCGCTAATAAGTCAAAGCGCTCGTCAAAAGTCAAGCGACATTAAATGAGATTGGGCCAATTAGTCCAACACTTAAATAATTGGACCAATAGTCCAAATAGTCTAGATAATAAAAAATAGTCAAAAGAAAGTTGCTCCCTCCATTACCACAAACTGTTTCCTGTACCATTCCATACCTAATTTGCCCTTGTTATAAAACGGATGTCGACATCCGTTTACATATTTTATATTTTAGTTTATTGTTTTTATTTTAAAAAGAAATTATCCGTTAACGGATGTGACACATCAGTTTAATAGATTTTCAAAAAATATTTTAATTATTATTTAAATAATAATACATAAATTAAATTAATAATAATTATTTTATTAAATAAAATAAAATTAATTTATAAATAATTAAGTAATAATTTAAAAAAATTATCTATTAAATTGTCATAATTAATTTTATTTAATAATTCTTTTTCAAAATAAAGTGAATCCATTCAATCTTTATTGACAATGTTGATTTTAGATAAATTTTTATTTTCTTTAGCTTTGAAAAACTTCTTTCGATTGAAGCAGTGTATACTAGAATTGTTAACATTGATAGTCAAGAAAGTAAATATAGTTATAGACTAGTAGTATTTTGAAGTTTGAAATTTCATGTGCTTAAATTTAATTTTAAAATTTTAACCTTATTATAATTTATTAAATAACTTAAAAGATTACGAAACAAAATAATATATATATATATATATATATATATATATATATATATATATATATATATATTATGAGATCTAAACTGAATAGTTGTCAATCATAACCAATCGATCCATCGCTCTATCCATTATAGAGACGACTCAAACGTTCGTTAACTATCCTATGGTTGAAAGCTATTGTCAAACCTTAGCTAGCAAGTCAAAAATCAAGAGATATTAAATGAGATTGGGCCAATTAGTCCAACACTTAAATAATTGGTTGGACCAATAGTCCAGATAGTCCAGTTAAAGAAGAAATAGTCAAAAGAGAGTTTCTCCCTCCACCACCACCAACTGTTTCCTGCACCATCCCAATACCTAATTTACCCTTACTATAAAACGAATGTCAACATCTGTTTCACCTTCAACGGATGTTGACATCCGTTTACATATTTAATATTTTAGTTTATTGTTTTTATTAAAAAAAAAACTATCCGTTAACGGATGTGGCACATCCATTTAATAGATTTTCAAAAAATATTTTAATTATTATTTAAATAATAATACATAAATTAAACTAATAATTATTATTTTATTAAATAAAATAAAATTAATTTATAAATAATTAAGTAATAATTAAAAAATAAATAAATAATATTTATGTATTAATTTAAAATATAAAAAATTAAAAACTAAAAACTAAAAGAAAAACTTCAACGGATGTGGCCATTTCCGTTTTAATAGATTTATAAAAAATATTTTAATTATTATTTAAATAATAATACAGAAATGAAATTAATAATAATTATTTTATTAAATAAAATTTAATTTATATATAATTAAGTAATAATTTTAAAAAAATTAAATAATATTATATATTAATTTAAAATACAATAAATTAAAAAAACTAAAACTAAAAAAAAAACTTAACGGATGTGCCACATCCGTTGAAGAAAAGAGGTGGGAGTGTAGAATATTTTAAAATATAAAGGATAATTTTGGTATTTAAAAAAATGTGATGATCCAGGGAGCAATATGGGGTGGAGTAGGGAGTAACCCTCTAGTAAAAAATATCTAACCGTAATAACGCAGATTACGGGGCCAACTAACCGAATCTCAAGACTAACATGGATTATGGGCAAGTAACCGGATTTATCAACTAACCGGATTTTAAGGTAATCAGTTTATTTTACTTTTTAAGTTACACGAGAACCTAAGGAAAAGAGGTACGTTTTGTTCTAAGACTAAAGAGATCACATTGTGAGAAAATCACTTATTAGAGAACTAAAGTTCCATTACTCATATATGACTTTAGCATCGGAGTATCTTCGCAAGTATCCCCACTTCCATTGAAGAGGACACATTACATGGGTGGAAGGAGTGTGAATGATAACACTCTAGATTTACACATTTTTCTTGGTTAAAAATCATTTCTTAGATTCCTTTAGTTTTTAATTTCTTAAAATTAGATTAGTTTTATGTTTTTCTCTTAATTCTTTAGTTTTATAAAATTTTAGTTAAAAATAGGTTTTTAGATGTAATTTTTAGCTTTTGTTAATTAGTAGGAAAATAATAATTTTTTTTTTACAAAATCTTTAATAAAAGTCTTTCTTTTTAATTTTTTAGATTTTTTTCTTTAATTTGGTACTGTTTTTTTTTTGCAGAGAGGGGCTGGTGCTTGGAGATGATTGGATCAGAAGAGTTGGGTCGCTGAATTGGGCTTGCTGTTATGCTAAATTGGATTGTTGGTGAAATTACCTGGACTTGGGCAGCACTTTAGTGAAACGGTGAGTTTTGAGCACCTGCAGTTTTTGGGGTCCAATCCTCGACACTCAATTGGGAGAAAAGAATTCCCTCTAGCACTTTAATTTGGAGGAAACCCAAAGCTAGGGCAGAGTGAGAGCTGAAGATAGGAGCGCGTCATTAACCTGCCCGGACGAGTTGACCAACGAGCAAAGGAGGCTGACCGGAGCTAACTGGCATATGACCGGAAGAGGAGCTGAATCGGTGAAAAGGTTGAAGATGATCAGAGGGCTGGTGATCAAAGTAGAAAAGAAAGGTGGTCGTCCGATTAGAAGGGGAATCGTCAAAATCAAGTTTCTTTCTGTACTTTTCTCCTCTCTCTTTTCTCTTTTAGTTTTTTTTTATCCTATAAAAAGGGGCTTTCACCATGTACAGAACTACTTCTTCTTCATACACTTTTAGATCTTTTCAGTTTACAGTTCTCTGTTCTAGAGTTAGGGTTTTTGCGTTTTGCGTAGAATAGAATCAGATTCTTGAACTTCTGATCGAGACTTACGGTGGTGACAGCCCGTGAGCATCTCGGTATAGTTTTTACGGTATCAATTTCTTGTAGTTCTCATTTTACGTTTAATAAAATTTCCATTTCCGCTTTGATTTCGCTTTTGCGTAGAGATAGGTTTTCATTGCTTTCATAGAATAGATTTCTCCTGGCTACTGGATTGTGCAGAGGAGTTCCACGGAGTGACAAACCGTGGATTATTTCTCAGTGTTCTCTAGTATCGTGTTCTTATAAATTTTGTTTCAATTGCAATAAAATTCAGTTTATTCTCAATTTCCTTGTTTTCTCTTTCATTTTCTGCCATTTAAAATTGATTCTTTCCAACACTGTTATGATTTCAGGTTTTAATTTCTTTCCTGATTAGAATTTTGATTTCTTCATTCTAGAATTTAGTTTTTATTTCTGTTTTAGAAGCTTAGTTTTACTTTTGATATTTTCTTGATGATTCTGTTATGCTCTTTAGTTAGGTTTTTTTTTACTCAATTGTTCTTCGTTTTAGGTGTTACTTGCTTTTAATTTTCTTTTAAAATTTAGATTCAATTCACGTTAATCTTTCAACTCACTATACATTTTTTTCCACTGTCCAAATTATGTCATTTCAGTATTTCATATAGCTCATGTTAATTAGCATTTAGGTCTCTTAGCTTTTACGTTTGTAAATACATTTTGGATTGTTCCAGCTTTAGTATATAGGTGATGTTTTGGATATAATTAGATGTTATTTCTTCGTTACTTTAGCTTAGGTTTTATTTCTTTCTTATTTTCTTTTATACAAATTTTTAGATTTTTTTTCCTTTTTAGTTTCATTTTATTCATTTTATTTTCCCCACCTTGTTTTAGTAGTTATTAAATAGTAAATAAATACAAGATTTAACTCTACACTTTAGGCTTAATTGTACCGAGTCTGAGGATTGATACCTAGGTTGTCCCTTTACTACATTAGTGGGGAAACTTAGTTTGTTCTGTTTTTGTGCGACGAAAAACGGTTTAACAAATGGCGCCGTTGCCGGGGACTCGGCGAGTTAAGTTTTAGAGTGTAGGTTAGTCTTGTCTAGTTTTTTCTGTTTCTTTGCAATTCTTTCTTGTGTTCATATTTGTCCTTTCTAGCTTAGGATCTATTTCTTCTTTTTGCAAAATTCTTTTTAGTATGTTTAGGTTCTATTTTTAAAACTGCAGTAGTGTGAACTTGGATTTTTGATTTTTTTTGTTGTTGCTGTTTTGGACTTTGATTTTGATAGCTGTCTTGGTGATTATTTTTGTTGTTTTTGAGTGCTTGATTGGAACCTCTGATGAGAAGGTTTAGGCTGAGTGTGTTCTGCCAAACTTTGGAGAATTAGTGAGATTAGCTTGGGGTAGTTTTAGTAGCGTGAGAGTGTTGTAACTGAGCTGTTTAGTATGGCTTTTCCTCTAGAGAAGTCCATGAGAGAACTGGCCAACCAAGAAGTGGGTCACCAGCCGGTGTGCACCCATTTACCCCTGGAGCAGAATGCATCTGGAATTGAACTTAAACCTGGTTTCGTAAGGTTGTTGCCCACCTTCCATGGATGGGAGCATGAGGACCCTCACCAACATATCAGAGAATTTATTCTGGTGTGTTCTTCTATGAAGCCGTCTGGAGCTGCTGAAGAACTAGTTATGATGAAGGCTTTTCCCTTATCCCTGCAAGACACTGCTAGGTATTGGATAATCTACCAGCAGCAGCCTTTTAGAAGTTGGGAAGAGATGCAGTGTAGATTCTTGAATAGATTTTTTCCAGCATCAAGAGTATCATATTTTAGGAGGCAGATCTGCACCATTGAGCAAGGGCAGAATGAAAGTTTGGCTGATTTCTGGGACAGATTCAATAAGTTATGCCTCATGTGCCCAAATCATCAGCTGCAGGATTCTCTACTCCTAACATACTTCTATGAAGGTCTGCTGCAAAGAGAGAGAATGTTTGTTGATGTGGCTGCTGGAGGATCCTTAATGAATAGAACTCCAGCTGAAGCAAGACAGCTGTTGAGTAAAATGGCTGAGTGCTCTTATCAAGGATATTTGTACAATACAGCTGCTGTTACTGTACCGGTAATTGGGGCAGAATCCAAAGACTTAAGGGAATTGACTCAAGTAATGTCCCAGCTGGTGGAAAAAGTGAAGTTGCTGAATCAGCAACCTTCAGAGAATAAGATGACAACGTCAGGAATGTTAGGCTGGTCTGATAACACTTTAAATGCAACCTGTGATTCAGCAGCCAATAATTTAAAAGAGAACTGGGGCACAGTGAATCTGAAGGGATCTCAACAAAATTCTTGGGAGAATGAAAGATAACTGGTTGTATAAAAGATGTTGAAGAGAGCAGTGTATCAGTGGAAATTACACCTGCAGAGGAAAAAGAGACCACCAAGTATATTCCTCCCCATTTGAGAGGAACATCTGAACTTGGAAAGATGCAACCAGCTCATCAACCAAAGGTGCAAGTAAAAAGGACTGCCAGTACCAATGCAGTCATGTTAAGAAGTGGAAAGGAGTTGCATGCTTCAGTGGAGAAAGAAAAAATTGCTGAGAATGAGCAGCAACCAGAAATCATAATTGAACCACCTTTCCCTGTCAAATCTGCACCTGCAGAAAAGAAATTGGAAACTGATGCTGAGTTATTGAAGATTTTTCAGAAGATAGAAATTAATATGCCTCTTCTGGAAGCAATTAAACAGGTGCCTAAATATGCCAAGTTCCTAAAAAGAAGTGTGCACCTATAAAAGAGGATTGAGGAGGCCACAAATCAAAAATATTTCTACTGTTTCCAAGTTGGAGCTGCCTCCTAAACATAGTGATCCAGGGCATTTTACCATCCCATGCACCATTGGAGAAATTCCCATTGCAAATGCTTTAGTGGACTTGGGAGCATCCATAAATGTCATGCCCAGTTCTGTTTACAGGGCTCTGCAGTTAAGGAATTTAAAGCCTACATCTGTTATTATCCAACTAGCCAATAGAACCACTGCAAAACCTTTGGGCATTATGGAAGATGTGCTAGTAAGGGTAAACCAGTTAATGTTCCCAGCAGATTTCTATGTTTTAGAAATGGAGGGTGAGAATTCAAGGCAGAGTCCTACATTGATTTTGGGAAGACCATTTTTGATGACAGCAAAAACCATTATCAATGTGCATGAAGGAAATTTAACCATGGAGTTTGGAGACACCCAGGTCAGATTCAACATTTTTGAAGCCATGAGTCATCCTCTGGAAAACCATTCAGATGTGTTCAGTTATTCAGAAATTTGTTGTAATAATTTGGAGCTTCAGGTGCAATCTGATTTGAACATGGCAGAGGGAGAATTGCATTCAGAATTCTGCATTGAGTGTGAAGATAAATTCCTTGAAAATATGGACGTGCAAGCACTAGAAGAAGGCATTTTTGAACTTGGTGAAGAACCTGCACAAGAAACTCCAGAGCAGCAGCAAAAATCTGAATTAAAGCTGCTGCCTCTGCACTTAAAATATGCTTATCTTGAAACTGGAAACAAATTTCCAGTGATCATTTCAGCAAGTTTGAACCCTGAACAGGAAGAGCAGTTGCTACAAGTCTTGAAACAGCACAAGAAGGCTCTTGGGTGGACTTTGGAAGATATATCAGGGATCAGTCCTGCCCTCTGTATGCATAGAATATTGCTGGATAGTGATGCAGTTCCTGTTAGGCAGCCTCAAAGGAGGTTGAATCCAACTATTCAAGATGTGGTGAAGGAGGAAGTGAGCAAGCTCTTAAAAGCAGGGATGATTTTCCCCATTTCAGACAGTACTTGGGTATCACCAGTTCAAGTGGTGCCAAAGAAATCTGGAGTGACAATTGTAAAGAATCAAGAGGGAGAATTTGTGCCTACCAGAGTTGCAAATAAGTGGAGGGTCTGTATTGATTACAGAAAGCTAAATCAAGCCACAAGGAAAGATCACTTCCCTCTTCCCTTCATAGACCAAGTCATTGAGAGGTTGGCAGGTAAACCTTTTTACTGTTTTCTAGATGGCTTTTCTGGGTACATGCAGATTCATATACACCCTGAAGATCAACATAAAACCACATTTACATGTCCATTTGGCACTTATGCTTACACTAGGATGCCATTTGGACTATGTAATGCTCCTGCAACTTTCCAAAGATGCATGTTGAGTATTTTTTCAGAATTAATAGAAAGTTGCATGGAGGTTTTTATGGATGACTTCACTGTGTTTGGAGATTCATTTGAGGAATGCCTAGGCAATTTAGAAAAAGTTTTGAAAAAATGCATTGAAACTGATTTAGTCTTAAACTTTGAAAAATGCCACTTTATGGTCAATGAAGGGGTAGTACTAGGACATGTTATTTCTGAAAAGGGCTTCCAAGTAGATAAATCTAAGATAGATGTGATTTCTGCCCTACCTTACCCTTCCACTGTGAAGGAAGTGCGTTCTTTCCTAGGACATGCAGGCTTTTATAGGCGATTCATTCAGAATTTCAGCAACATAGCCTTGCCACTGTCTAGACTCCTTCAAAAGGATTCAATCTTTGAATTTGATGAGGCTTGCAAGGGAGCCTTTGATGAGCTAAAAAGGAAACTCACCACTGCACCAATTCTTCAACCTCCAAACTGGGAATTACCTTTTGAATTGATGTGTGATGCTTCAGACTTTGCACTGGGAGCTATGCTATCCCAGAAAAAAGAAAAGATCCCTCATGTCATTGCTTATGCGTCTAGGACCCTTGATGCTGCCCAGAAAAATTATACCACCACAGAAAAGGAGTTGCTGGCAGTCATTTTTGCTTTGGAGAAGTATAGGCCATATTTGCTGGGATCAAAAACTGTGGTTCACACAGACCACTCAGCCTTGAGATTTTTAATGAAGAAAGCTGATTCAAAACCCAGGCTAATGAGGTGGCTGCTTCTGATGCAGGAATTTGATATAGAAATTAAAGACAGAAGTGGAGCCTTAAATCAAGTGGCTGATCACTTGAGCAGAATAGCAGGAAAGGAGGAAGAAATTCCACTAAATGAAAAGTTTCCAGATGAGTTTGTATTTTCTGCTCTGACTCAACCTCCTTGGTATGCTGAATTGGTTAATTATTTAGCTGCTGCTGTTTTACCTGTTCATGCATCTAGGCATTATATTGATAAATTGAAATCTGATGCAAAGTATTATGTGTGGGATGACCCTTATTTGTGGAGGTTTTGTAGTGATAAAATCATTAGGAAGTGTGTGCCTGATACTGAAATACATGGAGTCCTGCATGGCTGTCATGATACATTGGTAGGAGGTCACTCTGGCCCAACCAGGACAGCTAGAAGAGTGTTAGATAGTGGATTCTTTTGGCCCACTCTTTTCAAGGATGCCTATAATTTTGTGAAGAGTTGTGAGGTTTGTCAAAAGGCTGGGGGGAATATAACTAGGAGAAATGAGATGCCTCTGCAGAATATATTGTTTTGTGAAATCTTTGATGTTTGGGGCATTGATTTTATGGGACCCCTGCCAAGCTCATTTGGGCATTCTTACATTCTGTTGGCTGTAGATTATGTGTCTAGGTGGGTAGAGGCAAAAGCAACCAAGTCTAATGATGCTAGAACAGTCTCAAAGTTCTTGAAGACTAACATTTTCTGCATGTTTGGGGTTCCAAAGGCAATAATTAGTGATCAAGGTACACACTTCTGCAATCAGCTTATAGCAACACTTCTGAGCAGATATGGAGTTAACCATAAGGTGTCTACACCTTACCACCCACAAACAAATGGGCAGGCAGAGGTATTTAACAGAGAAGTAAAGAAGCTGCTCCAAAAGCTGGTACAGCCAAATAGGAAGAATTGGAGCGAGTTGCTAGATGAAGCACTGTGGGCACAAAGGACAGCATACCGTACACCCCTTGGGATGTCACCTTTCAGGATAGTATTTGGCAAATCATGCCATTTACCAGTAGAGATTGAACACAAGGCATTTTGGGCTGTTAAGAGGTGTAATTTGGAGTATAATGAAGCTGGGAAGCAGAGGAAATTGCAGCTACAAGAGCTGGATGAAATTAGGCTGGAGGCTTATGAGAACTCAAGGTTTTATAAAGAGAAAGTGAAGAAATTTCATGATATGAATATATCAAGGAAAGAGTTCAGCATTGGGCAGAAAGTGCTTCTGTACAACTCCAAGATGAAGCTGATTGCTGGCAAGCTTAGATCAAAATGGGAAGGTCCATATATAATAGTCCAAGTATTCCCAAATGGGGCAGTGGAGATTAGGAAACCAGAGGCTAATAAGTCATTCACGGTCAATGGTCATCAATTAAAAATCTTCCAGGAGAAGCAGCCTTTAGAAAATGAGAAAAGTACATTGCAGTTTAATGATCCAGTTATAGAAAATTTACTTTGAATAAACTTTATTTCATCCTTTTCTGCTTTTGTTTTTTATTTTAGTTAGTACTGTGTTGATTTTCATACTGTAGATTTTATATTCTGTTTTCGTAGTGTTTTTTTTTTTATTCTTTTATTTTTTTTTGTGCTCGTTAGTAGTTCTGACTTGTATATATTCATGTGCTATCTGTTTGCATATTTGTCCTGATTCTGTGATGCTTTTGGCCTTTAATTTGAAAAGTTGTTGGTGATTACTGTGTTTGTGTTGCTGGATGCTTAGTCAATACATCTGTTGAGGAGGTTTAGGTTGAATTAGAAGTGCGTATAATGACAACTATTTTATTTTTTCTCTGAATCTGCAAACTACCAGGTGTTCATCTTGCTGTGAGAGTTGAAAGTGTATGACCAGGGCTAATCACAGCCCTTTGCTGACCCTGGATCCAGAAATTGGTAGGAATAGAAAAGGAATAAAAAGGGAGAGGAATCAGCTTGAATCTGAGGCTACTGGATCATTTCCAACTTCATTTGAGTGTTTATCAGATACATCTGAGACTGAAGACATGACTGCTGAGCAGAGAGAGAAAACATTAAAGGAGCTGGCCAATCAGGAAATTGGATTCCAGCCCCTATGCATCCAAGTGCCGTATGTGCAGGGGGCTCCCAACTTTGATCTTAGATCTGGATTCATTCAGCTTCTGCCAAGGTTCCATGGGTCAGCAGGGGAGGACCCTCACAAGCATATTATGGAGTTCACAGTGGTCTGTTCAACTATGAAACCACTGGATGTGCCCGAGGAGATTGTCAAGATGAAAGCATTTCCCTTTTCACTGCAAGATGCTGCCAAAGAGTGGCTGTTCTCTCAGAATGTACCCATAGTTAGCTGGGGAGAAATGAAAAGAAAATTTCTGGAAAGGTTCTTCCCTGCCTCCAGGACAGCAGCTGTGAGAAAAGAAATAAGTGGAATTAGACAACTGTCTGGGGAGAATCTGTTTGAATACTGGGAACGATTCAAGAGGTTGTGCTCCACTTGTCCCAACCATCAGATCAATGAACAGCTGCTGCTGCAATACTTTTATGAAGGGTTGCTGCCTCAAGAAAGGAACATGATTGATGCAGCAAGTGGAGGCACTCTCATGGACAAGACACCATCTGCAGCAAGAAACCTCATTGCAAACATGGCTGAGAATTACCAACAGACTTACACCAGAGGTAGCAGTAGTAAAGGAGTTCATGAGATGCAACTGAATGCAATCTCAGATTCAGTGAGAACCAACATGTTTACTGAGAACAACCTGCTGATGGGGAACAAAATTTTGGAGCTAATTGAGCTGATGAGGCAGATGGCTTTAGGAGGCCAAGTGAATACAGTAAGGAAGCACTGTGGTCTGTGTGCATCAGATCAACACTTCACATATCAGTGTTATCAACTTCAAAACACCACTGGAGCTGAATCAGTGGCAGCTGCATTCCAATATCAGCAAGGAAACTTCAGGCCGAATCAACAGCCATGGCAAACCCAGAATCAGCCACCACATTACAACCAAGCTCCTAATTCACAAAATTCAGGATGGAGGAACATGATGAACCCGAGATACGAAGCACCTCCGTACAATCAGCAGAGTGGACAGTAGTCAAATGGGCTGATGCAGAGCATGAATCAGTATGCACAGCAGAATAGGCAGACTGCATCATACTATGGAGGGCAGAACCAGCCGTATAGGCAGAACCAGTCACAAATGCAGCCTAGGATGGACCCTACTCTGGAGGCAACCATTCAGGATATAAAGATGCAGATTGGGCAGTTGGCTCATGCTGTAAATGAATTGGTGAATCAGAAGGTTGGAGGCATTCCTGCTCAGCCAGTGGTGAACCCAAAGGAAGCACCAAGCAACACATAAAGCTTCAACGAATAAGCTTTCTTTCTTATTTTTCATTTTCAGTTTCTATTACTGTCACATACATTGAATAATATGTTTCTTTTGGTTCTGCTTTGTACATTCTTTGTTCCAGTTGTGCCTTTAATTTTTGCATATCTCCATTAGTATCTGTTTTGTGCATATCTGCTATGTTTTTGCTGATTAGAAAACCTTACTCATTCACACATTGAGGGCAATGTGCCTCTTAAGTGTGGGGGTGGGAAGGTATAGGTTGGTTTAAATTTTTTTTGATGTATATAGCTTTGTTAGCATCTGTTTTTGAGTAAAATAGGGGTAATTTTTTTTTCTCTGAGCTGTTTTTCCTTAGTTTAGGTCTGGTTTAGTTTTAAATACCTAGAGTAGTTTCCCATTCTTGTTTTAGTCTATAAATACCTATTTTTCTTACTGATCTGTTTTAGTTTAGTTTTTAGCTTTGTTGTTAATAGTTCTTTAGGTTTTTACAGTTCATTCATTTTCTGGTTTATGTTGTTTTAGCTTAGGTTCTTTTACTGTTTTTTTATCTGTTTTAGAACTTCTTTTAGGTACCTTTTCTTTTCTTTTTTCTATTATTTTCTCTTCCTTATGTTAGTTACTTGTTCTGTTTTAAGCTCTTGATTAGTTTCATGCTTTGTTTCAAGTTTTCAATTAGGATTTTCTTCATAATTAGGTTCTATTTTCTTTCTGCTACTGTTTTTAAAATTTTTTCTGAATCTGTTTAGCTTTTTCCTTTTCAATGCTTTGGTTAATCTGTCCTTGTTTAGGTAGCTTATAGGAATAGGTTAGGTTTATGTTCTGTAAATATATTAGGTAGTTTAGGACTGGTTCCAGGTTCCTTTTAATTCTCTAACCCTTGTTTCTATTCTTTAGGTCCTGTTTTAGTCTTTGCTTAGAATTCCCTTTAGGTTTTCCTTGCTTTAGTTCCTTCTTTCTTTACATTTCTGTTTTGATTGTTTAGGTTTTGGTTTAGGTTCATTGCTTTAGGTATCTGATTGCTTCTTGCTTTTGCTTAATTCTTTTCCCTGTTATTGATTTGAGTTCTTTTTGGTTACATTTTGTTCTGTTTTAGTTTGTCTAGGTTGTAAATAGCTTTAGGTAATTTTGTTTAGGTATTTCTAGATTCTATTTCACATTTTACTTAACTTTTTGCTACCTTACTTAACCTCTTAGCTTTATTTCTTTAAGATAGATTGCCAATAGTGTCTTTAGCTCTAGATTTGAGTAGATGTAGCTCTAGCAGTAGTTTTTTGCAGTTAGTTCAGTCTAAATAAGCAGTTTTTGCATGATAGGGAGTAGCAATTCCATTTTTGACAAATCTTTAACCCTGGAGAGTTTTGGGCCAATTTTTTTCTTTCTAGTGTGAATGCATGCATGTATAGTAGCCATAGTTCTGATTTTGTATTAATTCTCTTTGAGTGTGCTTGATCTTGGTAGAACTTTAGAGATGATCTAGGCCTTCTTTCTTCTTCCCATTCACATTTCTTTCCATTGTACCCTCATTTGAGCCTTAGCCTTTTCTTTGTTTTCCATCCATTACAAACCTTTCCCCCAATCATACACATAAAACCTTGAGAGATTTGTGAGAAGTAGGGAGAATTTAGAACTCAGAAAGCAGAAAAAGAGTGAGGCCAGAGGTGAAGTTGAGAAGAAAAAAAAGAAAAAGAGCTCTAAAAAGAGAAAAATCTGATCTGAAAAAGAGAAGAAAAAGGTCTGGAAAAGAGAAAAAGAGAAAATTGATTGAGAAAAAGACCTGAAAAAAAAAAAAAAGATTCTGGCCAAGAAAAGAATGCAATACCTGTAGTGAGTTCTAGTTGTCCTCTCTTTCAAATTTCTCTTATCCATTCCAGTTTCTGCTTTTGATTCCCATGCATCTAGCCTTCCCATTTTCCAGTACATTACAAGCCATGAAAGTCCTAGTGATCTAGAGTTATCTTGATTCAAGCAGTGTCAATTAGAATTTTTCCAAAGTTGTGAACTGTGGTCTATCATGTTATGTGGAGTGAAACACAGGCTGACCTAAACACTTGAGTGATTTGAGGGAAACACTTTATCCTGTGAGGTTGAACTTGGATTGCTACTTCTCTGAATTGTAATTTTATGCTTGTTTTGGGTTGAATTTAATTGTTATTTACTTGTTAGAGTTACTGAAACTTAGATTTAGAGTTGATGATTATGTTTGTGCAGTTTTGATTAGAGAAAATAGCTGGATGGTATGTGAATTAGCAGAGTTGAGTTGCTGTGATAAGAGTCTAGTGTTCCTTGATGTGTGTCGTTAATCTTTTCTTTGTAGATGAAGTCTTTTGCTTTTGCTTTTTCTTTTTAGTTGTCCCTGCCCAGGAGGGCAGTTGTCTAAGTGTGGGGGTGTGATAACACTCTAGATTTACACATTTTTCTTGGTTAAAAATCATTTCTTAGATTCCTTTAGTTTTTAATTTCTTAAAATTAGATTAGTTTTATGTTTTTCTCTTAATTCTTTAGTTTTATAAAATTTTAGTTAAAAATAGGTTTTTAGATGTAATTTTTAGCTTTTGTTAATTAGTAGGAAAATTATAATTTTTTTTTACAAAATCTTTAATAAAAGTCTTTCTTTTTAATTTTTTAGATTTTTTTCTTTAATTTGGTACTGTTTTTTTTTGCAGAGAGGGGCTGGTGCTTGGAGATGATTGGATCAGAAGAGTTGGGTCGCTGAATTGGGCTTGCTGTTATGCTAAATTGGATTGTTGGTGAAATTACCTGGACTTGGGCAGCACTTTAGTGAAACGGTGAGTTTTGAGCACCTGCAGTTTTTGGGGTCCAATCCTCGACACTCATTTGGGAGAAAAGAATTCCCTCTAGCACTTTCATTTGGAGAAAACCCAAAGCTAGGGCAGAGTGAGAGCTGAAGATAGGAGCGCGTCATTAACCTGCCCGGACGAGTTGACCAACGAGCAAAGGAGGCTGACCGGAGCTAACTGGCATATGACCGGAAGAGGAGCTGAATCGGTAAAAAGGTTGAAGATGATCAGAGGGCTGGTGATCAAAGTAGAAAAGAAAGGTGGTCGTCCGATTAGAAGGGGAATCGTCAAAATCAAGTTTCTTTCTGTACTTTTCTCCTCTCTCTTTTCTCTTTTAGTTTTTTTTTATCCTATAAAAAGGGGCTTTCACCATGTACAGAACACTACTTCTTCTTCATACACTTTTAGATCTTTTCAGTTTACAGTTCTCTGTTCTAGAGTTAGGGTTTTTGCGTTTTGCGTAGAATAGAATCAGATTCTTGAACTTCTGATCGAGACTTACGGTGGTGACAGCCCGTGAGCATCTCGGTATAGTTTTTACGGTATCAATTTCTTGTAGTTCTCATTTTACGTTTAATAAAATTTCCATTTCCGCTTTGATTTCGCTTTTGCGTAGAGATAGGTTTTCATTGCTTTCATAGAATAGATTTCTCCTGGCTACTGGATTGTGCAGAGGAGTTCCACGGAGTGACAAACCGTGGATTATTTCTCAGTGTTCTCTAGTATCGTGTTCTTATAAATTTTGTTTCAATTGCAATAAAATTCAGTTTATTCTCAATTTCCTTGTTTTCTCTTTCATTTTCTGCCATTTAAAATTGATTCTTTCCAACACTGTTATGATTTCAGGTTTTAATTTCTTTCCTGATTAGAATTTTGATTTCTTCATTCTAGAATTTAGTTTTTATTTCTGTTTTAGAAGCTTAGTTTTACTTTTGATATTTTCTTGATGATTCTGTTATGCTCTTTAGTTAGGTTTTTTTTTTACTCAATTGTTCTTCGTTTTAGGTGTTACTTGCTTTTAATTTTCTTTTAAAATTTAGATTCAATTCACGTTAATCTTTCAACTCACTATACATTTTTTTCCACTGTCCAAATTATGTCATTTCAGTATTTCATATAGCTCATGTTAATTAGCATTTAGGTCTCTTAGCTTTTACGTTTGTAAATACATTTTGGATTGTTCCAGCTTTAGTATATAGGTGATGTTTTGGATATAATTAGATGTTATTTCTTCGTTACTTTAGCTTAGGTTTTATTTCTTTCTTATTTTCTTTTATACAAATTTTTAGATTTTTTTTCCTTTTTAGTTTCATTTTATTCATTTTATTTTCCCCACCTTGTTTTAGTAGTTATTAAATAGTAAATAAATACAAGATTTAACTCTACACTTTAGGCTTAATTGTACCGAGTCTGAGGATTGATACCTAGGTTGTCCCTTTACTACATTAGTGGGGAAACTTAGTTTGTTCTGTTTTTGTGCGACGAAAAACGGTTTAACAGTGAACAAGTTGCAGGAAGATGAGCAAATAATATCATTGGAGGAAAAACAATTGTCCCAGACATACATTAACAAGGTTAGTATCTTGATCTTAAACAATCATACTGAAACAATAAATATATATATATATATATATATATATATATATATATATATATATATATATATATATATATATAAGTCTTTATAAGTATTCAAACGAGTAAGAACACTACAAAAATAATAAATTATAATAAAGATTTCTTCTGGAAGTTTTAAAAATCTCAGGAAAATTTTTGGCAGTTTTAAATAAAACCGCAACTATATTTTATTTTTCCTAAAAGTTCCGGCGTTAAATGTAGAAACCGCAGTTAAGAGTAATTGGTTTTCTCATTTTCCAGCGGTTTTCAGAAAACCGCAGCAGGAGTTGAAAAATTTTCCTTTGTCTCGTCTTTGAGTTCGGGTCTTCAATTCTTATTTTCATCTTCTCCTCATTTTCATTTTTTCTAGTGCCTCTACTTCACTTCACGCCTCCATGACTTCTCTTTAACATCTAAATAAGTTCTCTTTGCGTCCCAATTTGGTGGAGAAGGAAGCTTCAAGTTCCACTCTTAATCTTAATCGCAAAGTATTCTACCCTACTCGCTTCGAGGTGTTCTAGTTCTGCTATTGTGATTTCTATTTCCCCAAAACCTTAATAAATCTTCATCTGTTTTTCAATTGGGTTATCCAATTTGCTGAAAACATTGTGCCTTTCATGTTTGTAGGGCCACTTCACCAAATGCAGTAGTATTACAGACTTGGCGTTACAAAGAATTCTTCTCGGGCTCTCCATGGGACTCAGAAATTTGCAATGTTGAAGCATCATATGCCTTAACATCATGAGTGAGGTGTTAAATCTTGAACTTGTGGTTGTGAAAGAAAGCAGCAGCAGCACCAGTATTCTTGATTTCCCTCAAGTGATTCAAGTGGTTATAACCATCATCTGGAAACCCTAGCTCTAGAATTTCCTTATTGACATCCTCAAGCAATGGACCACCACTAACTCCATTATAATCGTCGTAGTCACCGGTAGCATCGTCGAAATGTGTGTTGTGTTTCTCACAGTGCTGTTCACAACCTTTGGGTGTTAATTGCGATTTAGAAATTGGAACAGTAGTGGGACATTGTTCCCGCCGATGGAAGCCATGGTTGATTGCTTAATGCTCAAAACCAAACCTTCATCTGAAATCCAGGTTGCCCCCTTCTTCTTCCTCATTATTTGATTTCCACCAATTGTTTACAAGTTTGATCAGATAAAATACATTATCTGATCAAAGTTCCTTTTAATTTTGTAGATACATTGTTGTGTTTGATCCTTTGGATGGATCTTCAAAGATTGACTGCGGAGTTTCTATTCGAACTGTATGAATTTTAACTTCAATTGCCAAACAAAATTGCTGCATTTAAAAACTGAAAACATTATAATAACTGCCAGCATTTTTTCTGTTGCACAAAGATCTTTGGAATTTACATGGTAAAGAATGAGGCTAAAGTAAGTCTTGAAGATGTAATGCAACCTGGAAACCAAATGCTAGTAGCAGGTTACTGCATGTATGGAAGCTCTTGCACGATAAAACAGACAAAATCTGTGAAACACGACTTGTATAACTATTAAAAAAATATTTCCTTTTCACAACGAATTTCAAGGTTGTCCTGTTTTACTTATACCAACATAATTGAAAGTTTCCTATTTTTCTAGTCACGAATATACGATGCTAATTGAATAAACTAACTATGGAATTGCAATTCGTGCTTACCACAGGAAATGGAGTGAATGGTTTTACACTCGATCTTTCTCTTGGGGAGTTCATATTAACTCACCCCAACATCAAGGTATATGCAAGTGACCGTGAAATTGGTACATCAAATTATTATAAGTTTTAGCAGGAAATTCTAAATTTTCTTCTATACAATAAGACGTAGTAGCATCAAGATGTGTACATGTGACTCTAGAGTCCTTCATCCTTGTTCTATATGCATTTCGGTTTTTAAATAATATTAGTTTTCTTACCGTTATTTACATGAAAATAAATATTAGATTTAATGTAAAAATTACAATTATTATTAATTAATACGATAAGTAGAAGGGTGAATTGGAATTAAAATGCACATACAAAGTAATTACTAAAATTTGAAAAAATATCTTTTTTTTATTTCTATACTTTTGTTCTTTCTGTTCTTTCTTTATTTTTCTTAAAATTTTGTTTCAATTTTCTTTCTATTTGTGAAAAAAAAACATTAAAAGAAACTTAAATGCTTACTTCGTCTTTATGTTAAGAGGTAAATTTCTGTTAGTATTCAGTTTTAAAAATGAAGACATTAGGTCCCTTTGTTATGAAAATTATATAAAAAAGATCATGTCTGATAAGTTGACAACAACGTGATTAACTCTACGATGATGTGATATAGTTTTTCTCTTTTCTTCTTTGATGTCCAATTTTTTTCTCTCTCTTATTCACCTTTTTCTCTCTTCTCTTAACAATCATGTTTTTCTTTTTCTCTCTCTTATTCACCTTTCTCTCTCTTCTATTAACAATCACGTTTTTCTTTTTCTCTTCCGACAATCACACATCTACTTTTTTGTTTCCATACCAATTACCCACCACATTCAAACAAAACAAATTAAGTTTAAAATTTTAAAAGAATATATTATAAAAATCAAAGAAAATAAGTCTAAATCGAAAAAACTTGATCTTATAATTAGAAATAAACAATGAATATATAAAACTTGAAATTCCTTTGTTTTTTTTTCATTTCATTTTTAACTGTAAAACTGTCACATTTTTTTATTTCTTTTTGTTTATCTCATTTTTAATTTTGTTTCAACTATGTATTTTTATTTTTTATTTTCACACAAATATTCAAAATAAAAATTGACTACTTTATATGATGAAAAATAAAAGAATTTTACAATAAAAATTTTCAAAATATATTTTAGTTAATTGCTGTAATTTTTTCCTCATAACTAAAAATACTCTGACAAACAAAGAAGCCAACATCAAACAATTTATTTTTTACCAAAACCAAATGCAAAACGAAGACAAAAGGTAAAAGATTATTTAAACCTTAGCATTTAATTAATAATATATAACTCGCACTAATTAACCTTTTCTCTTTTCTTTTTTTCTTGTTCTAGAGTAAAAAATTAGATGGGGCCTTTATTATTAGCAGTGTTATCTGAAATCATATTATGCTGATACAGTTCAACACCTCCTACACTTTTCACGTCAATCCAAACAACATTTATTGTATGCACGGTCAATCACCTACAACGCTATTCAATGCTATTTTTTATTTATCTTTCTACATTATCTTTTCATTTGTGTCTAATAAATAGCTTCAGCCACTTGTAATAATGATTATACAGAATAATATAATTTAACTTTTTAAAAAATACATAAAAAATGATGTAATATATAAAAAAATGTCTGATTAAATAGATTGAAAAGAGTTACATAGTACAATACTTTGTTTATTGTGATGTAAATGGAGTAAAAAGTTACGTGACCCATCGTGAGATACGGAGGGGGTGTGTTCGGGATCGTAGATCCTATCCGATTCCCGTCTGGTAGAAAAAATTGAGAAAAAAAGTTAGATAACAAAAAAGAGAAGAGAAAAATATTTTTGAACATGATTTTATTCATACAATTTTTATAACATAGAAATTTAATGTTTCTATTTTTAAAACTGAATAATAAACAAAAATTCACCTCTTAACATGAAACGAAGTAAGTATTTGAGCCTTAAAAGATTTATGATATACACTGAGCTGAGAAGTATTTTTAGCACTAGTATTTGTCATTGAAAATAAATAAAAAATTAAAAATATGTAAAAAACTCATTAAATATCAAGGATAGTAAGTGTGATATAAATTGACGAGAAAATAGGAAGAAAGGAAACATTTCGATATTTATTTTAGGAAAAAAATATTAATGTCACACTCAATAAATAAAATATAGGTGATAAGTCATGAGGTTAAATATTCTCATTGTTAATTTGGCTTACTCCATAAGGCTTAATCTTGATCCACAGATGAACTAGGACCAAAAAACGTTTTTAGGACACGTCATTAAAAAAACACACAAAGTCAAAGTACACTTAAAAGTTCTATAGACAAGAGTTAACCCATGAGTTTTTTATCTTTAAACATGAAAAAATATTATATTTTTTAAAATATATTGTTAGACATAAAAACAATAACTAGTATGAAAACCACAATTTCAACTAGAACTAATCTTCAATTCACATCAATCCATCTTGACGTTTATCATGAGTTAAACTGCCTCAACTTTGTACTTGGGTTAACCCATCACAACCTTCTGTGTATTTTGAAATTCGACCAACAACAACTATCTCGATCACAGTGAAAAAGAGCTTTTTTAAGTATGCAAATCTAATTCAATTTATAATTTATAAAAAAACAGATATAAAAAAATGTGCGGTGCTAATTTAATAAATAAAAGGTTATTATTAAAGTCTGTTAGTAACTAAAAGACTTAAAATAAATATAATTTGCGTCTGTTACCTTAAAACAGACTTAAATCAGTATTATTAAGTCTGGTAACAGTAGAATAGACTTAAAAAAATGTTTTAACCTAAAAA
This sequence comes from Vigna umbellata, assembly GCF_029865625.1. Classification (NCBI taxonomy): domain Eukaryota; kingdom Viridiplantae; phylum Streptophyta; class Magnoliopsida; order Fabales; family Fabaceae; genus Vigna; species Vigna umbellata. The sequence goes on along the minus strand of NC_142165.1, from coordinate 76,387,960 downwards.
AAATCTAAGACATTCGTAAACTCGCCGTCTCTTCTCTCAGCTGGCCTCCCCGCTCGTGACCTCCACATATTGGATCCTCTTCTCTCCTCCCCTTCCACCCTTCTTTGTCATCAACATGAAGCACATATTTGGGTTACATTAAGAAATTATGTATCATTTTGGTAGTGTGGCTTGAAGTGAAGTTGTCCATGGCTGCTGGAATAATGTTTTTTAGTTCAATGATAACTATTGTTTGGGTGCAAACCATTAAGTTATAGAGTCACGTTCTTTTGTCCAAAACTTCGCATATTTTGTCATGTTAAGATTCTGTAAATTTTTAGTTAAAGAAGAATTTAGGTTGGAATATAAGTCAATGGCTGTTTTCAGTTATTAGCCTTGGTGCAGTGAGGTTTTAAGTGTTAAAATTAGTTTATGTTTGAACTGGTTATTTGAAAAAAATTCCTAGTTTAATTAATTCTGAACTGATGAGGTATGTTTTTTTTTTCTATTGTAACGTTTTGCTTCTTGTTTCTTTCTTGGTCAAGAAACGAATACTCTTAATTACTACATTAAGCGAGTCTAACGTGATTTTACTTTTAAGATGGAAATCCCATTTTTAGCATGAATGCAACATGTATCTAACCATTTGAGTTTGTGTAAGAAAGTAAATGTATGTATAAATATCATTTATTAGAAAAAACATACAATCTTGGAAATTATTTTCTGATGTTTAAACAAACCAACATTTTCTATTTTTTCAAATCTACTAAAACTAAAATTTAAGACTGTTGATCAATAACAACAGATATAAAATTTACGTTATCTAAATCTATTATAAAACATATTTAAAAGGTTCGAAATAACATACTTAAAAACTCTGTTTTGCACTAATATCTATCCCACGTGATTATATCATATAAAAACCTGATAAATAGTATAAGTACATTTAGAATAACATAGTTTACTAAAAATATTACACTCAGTCAAAATTTTCATTTACGAGAGTCAAACTACAAATACATCACAGCTATACACTTGTTATTTTATGAAATTATTCAATAGAACATTGTTTTTTCCTTTATATGTATTGAGAAGATGTTTAATATTAATTTTAAATAGTTACTAATTATGCTTGTATTGTAGTCAATAAATTAGATTGATTGATTAATCTACCATCTTGATCGATTGACGTCTTGACTAATTCGACCTACTGATGAGACGATATTTCGGTCAAACCGACACCAACTTACTTATTTACTTACTCATCGACCGTCCCAACCGATTAGATCGACTGCCTTGATCAATAGTTCTTAATATATGAATGTAGGGTTATTTGTTATTATAAGCATTTGTTTTTGGATTCGAATGCAGCCAATGATTGTTAGAGAGGCTTCTTCTATCAACTTGCAGTTGCATTTTCATAAAATTAGTGATGGGACTAAACAAAGCAACAAATCATAGTATTAATAAAAATATTGTCCTTAGACAATTATAATAGCATACCACTAACTTTGTCATTATTCTTCCATTAGATTAGAGTCATCCGCAGTCATTTTTTTCATGTATCTAGGACACCAAACACGAAAAATTATAGCGTCGATTTTCAAAATCCTTCACAAGTAGCCGTGGTTATACGCAAAACCGTTAAAAATTATTTGTCCACAGTATTTTTTTTAAGTAGTTTTTACAACTTCGAATAATGTATTTGTCAAAGATTAGAATCTTCAGTAATATAAAAGAAAATCCTCCTAAAATCTCATATTTTTTTACAGCCAATATTTTTATATGAAAATAAATATTAGATTTTGTTAAGTCATGATTTAGAATCATAATCCAAAACATTCAAAGTTATCTGCTTCGATGTCCAGTTGTGTTGTCTTCTCTCTTCTCCTTGTCCAAGCCGCGGGGAAGGGTGCATGCAAAAGACACTCCGACTCTCAAGTCAGTGACCTCGCGTAGTAATCTTGTAATCAAGACTAGTTATCAGAGCTCTAAGTTCAGTTAAAAATTAATAGTTACAATATTTATAAATTATAATGAGCTTATCGTTAGGTCTGACTCATTAATCACCAATGAATGACAATATTAATTGTCAATAAATGACAATTATTTTCATTAACTCCTTGATAGTTATTACTATTGATTACCTTAACGGTTGTTTTTACCGATCGGTTCATTGACTTGAGAGGTATCATCGGTCGACCGATTCTTCTGCACCTTTACCGTTCGGTCAGCTATGAGCCCATTTTACCGAGCGGTTAACTGTTTGTCTGCTCGGTTCATTTGCCTAGAAGGTACCATCGGTCAGCCATGAGCTCAAAATAACTTAGAGACTCCTCCACACCTTTACCGTTCGGTTGGTTACGAGCCCATAGTAACATAAGCCTCCCAAGCCCTAGCAAAATTGTTGATGTTGCGTTGGGTTTATAAAGTTATGTAGATCGGTAGAGGATTTTACCTGAGTTTCAATTCATACTAGCATGCGTTCTTTTATCGTCCGAGCAGGTTTTGCGCTAAGAGTTCCTTTGAAGTGCTCCCAGACCAAGGCGAGAGTGCACGAAAGAGCTTGCTTTGCCGCTTGATTTAGGCCTTAGGAGTTCACTAGGAGCGTGCCCTAAGACCAAGGTGAGAGTTCACGAAAGAGCTTGCTTTGGCGCTTGATTTAGGTATTAGGAGTTCACTAGGAGCGTGTCCTAAGACCAAGGTAAGAGTTCACGAAAGAAATCTGTCTCATCGCTCGGTTTAGGTCTTAGGAGTTCACTAGGAGCGTGCCCTAAGACCAAGGTGAGAGTTCATAAAAGAAATCTGTCTCACCTGCTCGGTTTAGGTCTTAGGAGTTCACTAGGAGCGTGCCCTAAGACCAAGGTGAGAGTTCACGAAAGAGTTGGCTTTAGCGCTTGATCTATGTCTTAGGAGTTCATTGGGAGCATGCCTTAAGACCAAGGTAAGAGTTCACGAAAGAAATCTGTCTCACCCTCGGTTTAGGTCTTAGGAGTCCACTAGTAGGTGCCCTAAGACCAAGGTGAGAGTTCATGAAAGAAATCTTCCTCACTTGCTCGGTTTAGGTCTTAGGAGTTCACTAGGAGCGTGCCCTAAGACCAAGGTGAGAGTTCACAAAAGAAATCTTCCTCACCTACTCGGTTTAGGACTTAGGAGTTCGCTAGGAGCATGCCCTAAGACCAAGGTGAGAGTTCACAAAAGAAATCTGTCTCACCTGCTCGGTTTAGGTCTTAGGAGTTCACTAGGAGAGTGTCCTAAGACCAAGGTCAGAGTTCACAAAAGAAATCTGCCGCACCTGCTCGGTTTAGGTCTTAGTAGTTCACTAGGAGCGTGCCCTAAGACCAAGGTGAGAGTTCACAAAATAAATCTGCCTCACCTGCTCGGTTTAGGTCTTAGGAGTTCACGAGGAGCGTGCCCTAAGACTAAGGTGAGTGTTCACGAAAGAAATCTGCCTCACCTGCTCGGTTTAGGTCTTAGGAGTTCACTAGGAGCGTGCCCTAAGACCAAGGTGAGAGTTCACGAAAGAAATCTGCCTCACCTGCTCGGTTTAGGTCTTAGGAGTTCACTAGGAGCGTGCCCTAAGACCAAGGTGAGAGTTCAGAAAAGAAATCTGCCTTCGGTTTAGGTCTTAGGATTTCACTAGGAGCGTACCCTAAGACCAAGGTGAGAGCTCACGAAGAGTCTGCCTCACCGAGTTTTAAAATGTTCCCTGCCGATCGATTGCTGAAAGTTGGCCAAGTAGTTTGTATACAGAGTCCTGTTATCTGCATCGAAGAAAAACAACACTAGAATTTTGAATGGTCAGAAAAATGTATCTGAAAATTTAGTTTGAGTTGAGGCGAGACGACCGAGCGAGTGAGACCATTTGGTCTTGATGTTACTGCTTTAGAGTCATATGACCTGCAAGATAATATCAAGAATATAGACGTGATTTCTCGGTCGAAATGTTGAGGCCAAACGACCGAGTGAGTGAGACCGTTCGGTCTTGATGTAACTGCTTTAGAGTCTTAGAGTCTTGTGACCTTAATTAATGTCCATTTGGTCGTTGCTATATCTGAGCCAGAACTTAAATTTGAATTTACGAGATGTAACAAGAGAACTTTTCAATTGTATCTCTCATGTTTCCCAATTATGAATCCTTTGACTTTCATAACAGAACAATAGAAGATGTTGATGATGACCACATGAATTATCACCGCTCGACGCTAGCTAAATAAGAGTTAAGGCCAGACGACGGAACAAGCAAACCATGTTTGGTTTTATAACACTTTGTGGTCTGCAAAAAGCTAAACATTTAATCGTGATTACTTTGCGACCTCTGTATTTTCGATGAACGCCTCATAGGCATCTTCCTTGACGCCAACATCTTTGTAAATAGGCCAACTGGGTAATCCGCAACATGTAAAGGACCAAGATTAATCACCCTAGAAATTCGTTTGACAATTCTTCCAATAAGCTCGTTCTTGTATGCATCCCAGGACACGTGCCTCAACGCGCTTGGCGAGCTAAACTCCACCGCCCACTCGTGTCTCTCTCCAGGTGATATAGACCACCACGGGGGATTCCAGGGAGTTCACGAGCATCAGATTGGCTATCGTGACGAAGATTCCTCCACTGTTGTCGTGGTTCGAGAAACCGAACCACCACGGGTGGTTGTTATGATTTTCTTAGTGGCTGGGCACGGCGGAGTGATAGTCGCTAGAGGAGAACACCGAATCGATGCTTGACGCTACGGTGGCGAAGGACTGGGCAGAAGTTGGACCGGACGGTGCAGCAGACGGTGCCACAGTCGTCGCTTCCGCAAGCGTTACCTGCATAATTTCCAGTCACTATGACAGTGGCACCTTGAATGTGCCCTCCATATCCTACTTGCCAACCTCTACACTGAAGTGAAACCCGTTCACCACGCTCTAGAGAGACGTTAGTATTTATGTGAACTCTTAAGGCTCCCTTGGCATGTCTATATCGAAAGCTTGGGCCTTTATTAATGTGTCATGGGAATCTGAGGTCTGTACTATGCATGATGCCAAAGAGGATCTTTTCAGAAATCTTTTTCACCTACTCCAAAATCTCCTTCTACACGATGTTTAATGGTCCATCCGTAGTCAGATCAACAATGTATATGGAATAGAGTTTTTCTGGGCAGTTTCTTGTATCGTACCCAAAATGTAATGTTTGAATCATATCAAGTTACATTGTAATAATATCCTCATGAAATTCCAATGCACTGTGGAAATATTTCTCAACCGACGACACCAATATGATGAGCCCTTCCAAATGTAGACTCAAGATAAAAGACCAATATCTGAATAGTCCTTCAAATCCAAGAAAATGGTGGGCGCGCCATTGGACTATGTTTGTCCCTGAATCCTGATTAGTATGGCCGAACGACAGATGCCTCTGGAGGCCGAGTCCCTGAGGCTAGAATTGGCCAAGAAGTTGAAGCCTTTGGAGGCCGAATTGTTGGCTGAATATCTGCGAAGCCTGAAAATTTGATGCCAAATTTCGCTAAGTGCCTGCAAGGCTGGATTATGGAATTACCTAAGACCAAGGTATGGCCGAGCGCCTGAATCCGAATGGCAAATCACAAAATCTTGGGTCTAATGACCGAACGTATTAGGCCGAGCGATCAAATGGTGAAGACTGAATGACCGTGCGAGCGAGGCCAATCGGCAGAACGGTCAGGACCGATTTGTTGGGTTGTCGAGGCCGGGCGTAGGAGGCCGAACGGTCGACAAAGTACCTGTAAGGCCAGATTTGAGAGTACCTGAGGCCATCGTAAGGCCGATCTGCCGATAGGTTGAGGCCGACCGGTTGAGAGATCGAGGTCGGAGGGCCGAAAGCTAGATGCCATATTTGGCTAAGTAGCTAAGGCCTTATGGCCGTATGGTTGAGGTCTAAGACTTACCTTGAAGACTACCCGGCCGAATAGTTGAGCACCAATTCGGCTAATAACTTGAGGCCGAACGGTCGAAGCTGGAATGGCGGAGGGCCAAACGATAGATCTCGTCAGGCCGAGAAGCTAAGATTGAGCCGAGGCCGAACGTTTGAGGCCATCGAAAGCCGAGGAGGTTGGACGGGTGAGGCCCTTAGAGGCTGAATGCGTGAGGCCTCTGGACACCGAATGAGTGAGGCCTCTGGACACCGAATGAGTGAGGCCTTTAGAGGCCAAGATGAGGCCTAACGGCCGGACAAACAAGGCGGGGAACCGAATGGTCAAAGAAGCGAGGCCACGAAGCTGAATCATCATGGCCGAATAGCCGAGGCCTTAAGGTTTCCACGCCGAGGCTGAACGGCTTAGGCCTTAGGAGGCCCTGTTAAGACCGAACGTCCGATGCCCGAAGGGTGGATGCCGAACGCTTGAGATTTCGTTGCTGAATGGCCGAGAGCTGAGGCCGGACATCGGGACCATGGAACGACCGAATGGTTTAATCCGAAAAATCGATCACATCACCTGAGTGGCCTTTCGGCCGAACAAGCTTAACTCAATGGCCGAACGACTTAGCCAGCGAGATTGGGTAAAGGGAGCCAAGTGAAAGGGGTTGATAGGTTGGCGTTCTTTTGAAGCATCACTCATGGGTTGTTGTGGCTATAGTGGGAATAATAGCTCGGCCCTACGGTGGGCGCCAAAATGTTTCGATAGGATTTAGAACCCTAATCCAAAACATTCAAAGTTATCTACTCCGATGTCCAGTTGTGTTGTCTTTTCTCTTCTCCTTGTCCAAGCCGCGGGGGAGGGTGCCTGTAAAAGACACTCCGACGCCAATGACCTGCGTAGTAATCTTGTAATCAAGATTAGTTCTCAGAGCTCTAAGTTCAGTTAAAAATTAACAGTTACCTGTCCTCACAAATATTTATAAATTATAATGAGCTTACCGTTAGTGTCAACACCCAATTTCATCCAGGTGACTAAATAATATAGTTTTGATGAAATTTATTTTATTTTATTGTATGTTATTCTAATTTTATTTTATGATTATTTTACTTTGTTATTTTGAGTTATTGTATTTGAGTCTATTTTAATATACTGTATTTTATTTCATTTATTTTATTTTAATCTTATTTTGGTTATTTTTTTATTTATTTTATTTATTTTATTTTTTAGAGTTATTTCATTATGTTTTTATTTTAGTCTATTTTTTTCTAGTCAATTTATTTTGTTTTTGTCTTCTTTTACTTTAATTTATTTGCCAAATGTTAAAACTAGACAAAAAGAACAAAAAAAAATGGCAAAGTTCAACTTTCTCGCTGCTTTACTTCTTTCTTTTTCCACGTTATCTCCCATTTCTTGTGCAAATCTTCTGATGCACCATGCATGCATCTACACTGCCTTTAGTTAGCTTACCTTAAGAGGAAACACAGCAGAGCAGAGTAGGGGTTGTGGCAGGAAGCAACCATTTCACAGGCCATGCTTTTGACTCTAAGCGGCATCTGAAGCGTAAACGAGGGAAGAGGGGGAATCTTGACTCTTCTCACCTTCAAAACCAACCATTATCTGGCATCAAGAGCCCAGCTACGTTTCATCACTGGTAACCTAGAGAAAGCACAATGTCTGAGAGCTAAGAAGAAAAAAGTTGGCAAGAAATTACAAGAAGGAGAACATATAAGTGCAAGAGGTAAGCTCCCAGTAAAAAAAAGCTTCATTATTCACATGCTTAAATGTTCGTGTTCTTGGGTTGTAGGTTGTGGTCATTTTGCTTGTATTGGGTGACATATGTTTCTGGTTTGATTTTATGTCCTCGTTTGCCGTATCGATGCCTATATCTCCTTCCTGTTAGCTGGTGTAAAATACCACGCCATCAGCATTTGTGTTCCTTGAGCCCTTCCCCCAACTCCCATCGGATAACTTCAAAGAATTTGCCCAACCGAATCAAATATCTAAACTCATCAACTTTTCCCCTGCTCTGACTGTCACCATCTTCTTGGTCCATCACGGTCTTCTACGGTTCTATAATTTCCTCCATCAAGCACATAACAGGAATCCACCATTGCCCCAACCTTCATCCTCATTCACTCATTTTTCCTAGCCTCTGCCCACTCCAAAAACGTGGTCTTACTCGCAAGCCACCATCAACCGCTTGGATTCTCAACTAGGCCTCGACTCCCCACACTCAATCATCAACCATCATCCATCATTCACCTCTTACCAAAAACCTCCACCTTCACCACGTTTCCTAACACCATCATCGTATCACCTTCACCTTCCTCTAATAGTCTCTTGTTCTTGGAAGATCTCCCTCCCTATCTCTCTATTTCGCTTCCATCCCCCTGGTCCTTCAACCATCACATACAACCACGTACTCCTTCATGTTCAGCAATTCAACTCAAGCAGAGGCCGAAACCCATTTCCCCCATCACATACTGAACTTACTCTTCTCGTTTATCTCCACAAGTATTTTATCATTTGGCTTCATCCATCGAAACTCTTGAAGCATCAAATTCGCTCTTCCGATTCATCACACATAACATCAATTAAATAGAGAAGGAGGCCCCAAATTTGATCATCTTCATTGTCAGTACTTAATCGGAATGGAGATAGGAGAAGAAAGAAGATTTGTCGCTGACCCATACTCCATTTGTAAGCCCAGTGGTAGTCATGGGTGGCGACTAGGGTTCAACGGAGGCGCTGGCAGAACCTGTGGTGGTGGCTGTCTCAAGGTGGAAGGCAAAACGGCGTGGGCACGGTGCGGAGGACAAGAGTTCCTCGCTCTCGCGTGTTGAAAAAAGCGAAAGGGAGACAAGGGAACCCGGCGCCGTGGCTGACGGTGGCTTCGGTGACGGAAGGTGGTGAGTGGTTGCACGACCGGCGATGACCCTGGGGGCAGAGAGTGGCGGAGGCGAACCCCTCCCTGGGTTGCCGTTTTCGAAGAGAGATGAGAGAGAGAAAGGTAGTGGCGCCGCGGTTGGAAACGTCTCCAGTGGTGCCTGGGGTTTGCCGCCGACGCCAAGACTGGAAGAGGTGGTGGCGCGGTGGCAGGTTTGGCGGAGGTGGCCGGATGCATACAGGGAAGACGCCCCTTAATGACAAATTTATGAACACCGAAAAACGGCGCCACAAACTTGTTTAACAATCGGCAAGTGTGACCGAATCGTATCAAGTAATAAAACTCGGTAAGACCAAGTATCGTTCTCCCAAAGGACTCACGGCCTAGTTAGTTATATGATTTGTTGATTATTTAAGACTTAAGAACAAATTGATTGTAGGTTTAAATGCAAGAGACAGTAATTAAATATGTATGCATGAATTTGATCAATGGAGAAAAACAAAATACAAACAATTCAATGAATTAGATGGATGAGTATGTTGTTGGGGTTATCAATTTCATCTTATCCACTCTCATATATTTTCAGGAATTCATCATTCTTATCATCAATGCTAATGCCACTCTCTAAATCACCTTGCAAGAAGGCCTATCCTTAATTACGAGTTCATACAATTCCTAGCATTCCTAGTAATTAATTCTTAAAGTGCAGGAGCTTAAAGGCAACCAATATGCTATTGGGAGAAATTCCCCGGATCTAGACTTCCCCGTACGTTCCCGTATCGACAAAATCAATAATCATGGCAATGAATGAGTTAAACAAAGCAAGCAATAAGCAAAGAGGAAAAACCCTAGCTAAAGATGAAAGAAAGCATATATCTTAATATAAGACATTAAATCAAATTCCATATATGAGAGTTTCACAAGATTACATTGATTCCCCAACAACAATACAAGGTTTAGTTCACCATATTCATGGTGAAACTAGATGAACAATAATGAAAGAATGAAAGATAAAACCCTAGAAAGGTGAAGAGGTAGCCTGAGCATCCAAAGTCCTCCTTCAAGGGGTGGAAAAGAGAGTGTTTGCTTCGTCTCTCCAAAGATACAAAGCCTAGGACGTCCTAAAGCTTATATACTATTCTAAAAATACAGAAAATTAGGCCCAAGCCCAAAATAGTGCCGCTCAACGGTAAGTGCGTGAGTTGTTTTCTTCCCCTCAGCGGCCAAATCACCCCTCAGCGGATCCAACGTGACTGCCTGAGTGCCGCTCAGCGGTAAACTGCCGCTGAGCGGCAGTTGCGGCTTCTCCTTTTGCACTTTTTGATGTCTTTTCTAATTCCATCTCTGTTCTTCTTCACTTCTTTCACCAAATTCACCTTAAAACCTGCACAAAAACACTGAAATCAAGCATAAACCTGTCCAGCTCTCTTATTTCTAAAAATATAACCAAAAGCATGATTTCAAGCTAGTTTCTAAGTGTTAAAGGTTGCTTTTAGTATCAATTTTAAGCATGAAAATAACAGTTTTTCAACAGTTATCACAACCCCAAACTTAGAACTTTGCTTGTCCTCAAGCAAACAAGATGTAACTCAATCTTCTACCAATCCTTATAATGGTTCACTCATTCAAAAATCCTCTTTTCAAGATAAGTAAACTTCAATCAAACTCATGACAAAGATTTCAATCAAGATGTACACATGCTTTGGTTTTCACAAAGTCACTTAATATCCAACAAATGCTATTTTTCATGAATGATCAATCAACTAAACATGGATGTTCATGTGCTCAATGAATATTTCCTCACTAGGTAAAGTGTTTCACTCAAACACAAGTGTATAAGAGGTAATCACTCATTCACTCTACTATCACAATGTCACATGAATCGTCTTTGCCTTTCATTTAACCATAATCAAATAAATTCACAAGCATGCATCATCACAAGGACTTTTTCAATGGCTTATAATGTGGCTGGGCTAACAAGAAAATTGGTTTTTCTGGATCACAAAACCCTTGAGTTAAGAGAAACATATAAACACAATCATTCTTATTTATTCCCAACTTTCTTTTGCATTGAGCTTTGCTTTTTCTTTTCTTTTCTTTTCTTTCTCTTCTTATTCTTAGCTCTTAGCTCAATTCTTTCAATTTCCCTTTCTATTTTCCAACAACCCCAAACTTGAACATTTATCAATACCACAAAATATTTTCTACTTAACTCAAGGTAAAGCTTTTCAACAAGGGTTTCCAAATTATGTTCAAGGCTAAGGGTTCAAAGGATGGAACACATAGTGTTCTCTTTTAGTGGGCTAAATTTATGAATTTGGCTAATAAAAGGGTTATAAAAAAATGGCCTTGATCATATGATGCAAAACAAGCAATTGATTCAATCATAGAAAACCTGGGCAAAGTCATTCATGCTTTCACAATAATAGTATTCAACACAAAAACTCTGAAGCTCAAAACCTCACATATAAGCTCATTCATATTTGACATAACCATCCTGCTTAATATCACAATCACAATCATAATATCATGCATTTGTTCACAAAGCTTGTGAACCACCTGTATGAGCATATAATGCGTACCGCTCAACATCAATCCATATCAAAATATCATCAAGCATCACTTATCAAACCATCACAATTATAAGCAAACCATCACACCAGACAAAGTTTCCAATTGAGTACATCAAACCCTATTCTAAAACAAAATAAATAAGTTCAGAACACTGGGTTGCCTCCCAGTAAGCGCTTGTTTAACGTCACGAGCCTGACCCGAACTTTCAAGGATCAACCAACTGCATCATTGTGGACAATTGTTGCACTTCTCCTCCTAAGTAATGTTTGAGGCGTTGACCATTCACCACCCAGCTTTTCTGTGGATCATCAGCAACCGGATTAAATATTTCAATTGCTCCATGTGGATGCACTCCTTTTACTAAAAATGGTCCGGACCATTTTGTCTTCAATTTCCCAGGGAATATCTTCAATCTTGAATTGAATAATAATACCTGTTGTCCTGGATTAAAAACTTTATTTACCAACTTCCTGTCATGATAGAATTTGATCTTATCTTTATAAGCCTTGGATGAATCATATGCATGTAATCGCATTTCTTCAAGGTCCAGGATCTGCCTTCTGCGTGTCCCTTGAGTTTCATAAGGATCAAAATTCAAGAATTTCAAAGCCCACAACGCTTTATGCTCCAACTCTACTGGCAAATGACATGCTTTCCCATAGACTAATTGAAACGGTGATAGTCCCATAAAAGTCTTCATTACCGTCCTATAAGCCAGAAGAGCATCATCCAGCTTTAGTGACCAATCCTTTCTTGATGAAGTCACTGTTTTTTCCAGGATCCTTTTTATTTCTCTGTTAGATACCTCAGCTTGTCCATTGGTTTGTGGATGATAAGGTGCAGCTACCTTATGTTTCACTCCATAATGTTTGAGTACTTTATCTAGCTGATAATTGCAAAAATGAGATCCTCCATCACTAATCAACACTCTTGGAGTGCCAAAACGTGAAAATATCTGCTTCTTCAAAAATTTAATTACTGTGCTAGCATCATTTTTAGGACAAGCTAATGCTTCCACCCATTTACTCACATAATCCACTGCTACCAAAATATATTCATTGTTGAAAGATGGAGGAAAAGGTCCCACAAAGTTAATACCCCAACAATCAAAAACCTCAACCTCTAAGATGCCTTGTAATGGCATCTCATGACGTTTAGTGATCGTACTTGCTCTTTGACACTTATTACAATTTCTAGCATGATTATGAGCATCTTTAAATAAAGTTGGCCAATAAAACCCTGATTGAAGAATTTTTGCTGCTGTTCTTTCTCCATTAAAATGTCCTCCATAAGGTGAATCATGACAATGCCAGAGAATTCCTTCTGCTTCTTCATTTGTCACACATCTCCTCAGAAGATTATCTACTCCAATCTTGAACAAATAAGGATCATCCCAGACAAACTGCTTAGCATCATGCAAAAATTTCTTTCTTTGTTTCCAAGTTAAATCTTCTGCATAACCCTTGCAGCTTTGAAATTAGCCATATCAGCAAACCATGGCCTCTGCTGAATATACATGAGTGCTTCATCTGAAAAAGATTCCCAGATCTCTGATTCCTTGCTAGTGACCTCCTTGTTGACTAACCGTGACAAATGATCAGCAATCAAGTTCTCACTTCCTTTCTTATCACGGATTTCGACATCAAATTCTTGTAAGAGTAGTACCCATCTAATCAGTCGTGGCTTAGAATCTGTCTTTGTCAACAAATATTTGATAGATGCATGATCTGTATAGATAATCACCTTAGACCCAATAAGATAAGGTCTAAATTTTTCTAGAGCATACACTATAACTAGAAATTCTTTCTCTGTGGTAGCATAATTCAATTGAGCATCATTCAGAACTTTGCTGGCATAATAAATTGGATGAAAAATTTGTTCTTTTCGCTGGCCAAGAACAACTCCTATTGCATAATCACTTGCATCACACATTAATTCAAAATTTCTATTCCAATCTGGGGCTACAATTACTGGAGCTAACACTAATTTTCTCTTCAATATGTCAAAAGCTTTCAAACATTCTTCATTCATCACAAAAGGAGCGTCCTTCATCAAAAGATTACTCAATGGTTTAGCAATTTTTGAGAAGTCTTTAATGAATCTTCTATAGAACCCAGCATGACCGAGAAAACTCCTAATCCCCCTTACATTTGTTGGTGGAGGCAGTTTCTCAATGACTTCTACTTTAGCTTTATCTACCTCAATTCCTTTAGCAGAAATTTTATGTCCCAGCACAATTCCTTCAGTTACCATGAAATGACATTTCTCCCAATTAAGAACAAGATTTGTCTGAACACATCTTTTAAGAACAGTGTTCAAATTAGCTAAACACCTTTGGAAAGAATTTCCAAAGACTGAAAAATCATCCATGAATACTTCAATGCATTTTTCTAAGAGATCTGCAAAAATTGCTTGCATACACCTTTGAAACGTAGCTGGAGCATTACATAATCCGAACGACATCTTTCTATAAGCAAAGATACCAAATGGACAAGTAAAGGCCGTCTTCTCCTGGTCTTTTAGATCTACCACAATTTGATTGTATCCAGAGTATCCATCTAGAAAACAATAGAAAGCTTGACTTGATAATCTTTCTAACATCTGGTCCATGAAAGGAAGAGGAAAATGATCCTTCCTAGTGGCTTTATTTAGCTTCCTGTAATCAATGCACATACGCCATCCAGTAACTGTCCGAGTAAGAATAAGTTCATTCTTATCATTATGAATTACTGTCATCCCACCTTTCTTTGGAACCACCTGTACTGGACTCACCCATTCACTATCAGAGATTGGATAAATGATACCAGCTTCTAACAGTTTCAATACTTCTTTTCTAACCACCTCCTTCATTATAGGATTTAACCTTCTCTATGGTTGAGCACTCGGTTTATAATCCTCTTCCATAAAGATCTTATGCATACAATAAGTTGGGCTAATACCTTTAAGATCTGAGATTGACCACCCAATTGCTTCTTTGTTAGCTTTTAGAATTTCTATCAGTTGCTCTTCTTCTTGTAGAGATAAAGAGTTACTAATGATGACTGGCTTTGTTCCATCTTCTTCTAGAAAAACATACTTCAGATGTGCTGGTAATCTTTTTAATTCTAGCGGCTTTGCTTTAACTTCTTCTTCCTTTTCAATTGTTTCAAACATTGGATCTACCACTGGACTCTTTTTCAATGTTTCCAATTCCATCAGACATTCATCAATTACTTTCTCTTCTTCTTCATCTAAATCTTCACAAGCATCAATAAGAGTTTTCTCTAGTGGAGAAACATACCGCACCATCCTTTCTTGCACCATACAAACTTCATCAAGTTCATCAAATTGAAAACATGCTTTATCATCATTTGGATATGTCATGGCCTTGGATACGTCAAAAGTGACTTCTTCATCATCAACTCTCAATTTAAGCTTACCATTCTCTACATCAATTAAAACTCTAGCAGTCTTCATAAAAGGTCTCCCAAGAATGAGAGGTACATCACTATTCCCTTCCATCTCCATTACAATAAAATCTACTGGGAATACAAATTTGTCAACCTTCACTAAAACATCTTCAACCACTCCATATGGATATTTAAGAGACCTGTCCGCCAGTTGAAGAGCCATTCTGGTTGGTTTGATTTCCAAACCTTTAATTGTTCTACACATGGATAACGGCATTAAATTAATGCTAGCTCCCAAATCAATCAATGCTCTTCCAACTTCTAAGTCTCCTATGGTGCATGGAATAGTGAAGCTTCCTGGATCTTTAAGCTTAGGAGGTAATTTTTGTATGATTGCACTGTAGTTACCCTATACCTTAATAGTTTCCTTCTCAATGTATTTGTTTTTCTTTATAAGCAGTTCCTTCAAAAATTTTGCATATGATGGCATCTGTTGCAATGCTTCAGAGAATGGTATAGTGATCTCTAGCTTCTTAAACAGCTCCATGAATCTTTCCAGTTGTTTTTCTTTCTCCTTCCTTGAATAGCTCTTTGGATAAGGAAGTGGTTTTTCAAACTCTCTTTCTTTTTGTCTCTTATCTCTCTCTTCTCTCTCTTTTTTTTCTTTCTTTTCATCTTCTTCTTCTTTCTTTTTTTCTCTCTCAACTCTTTCTTTCCACTCACATGTTTCTTTTTCACTCTCATTTTCTTTCTCCTCTCTTTCTTTTTTTCTCTCCTCTAGCACCTTACCACTTCTAGTCACAACAGTTTTACACTCCTTTCTGATATTACCATTTTTCATCTTGTCAACTATTCGCTCAATATGGATCTTCATATTTTCAAATGCAACTTCCACATTCTTACAATAAGATGCATTCGTCTTCAAGAATTTTTTGAAAGTCTCGTCAAGTTTGGTTGTCTTCTCAGATGGAGTAGACTGCATTTGCCATTTTTGCTGTTGCCATTGAACCATTGAAACCTTTTGTATTTCTTGTGGTAATTGAGAAAGTTTCATAATTACTTCTTCCAATTGTTGAGAAATAATTTTATTTTGAGTAAGCAGAGCATCATTTGACTGTAACAACTCCTTCTGACTAAGATATATGCTTTCATTGTTGAGCTCATTGTCACTAGTAGCCATATTATCAATGATTTCTGTAGCTTCCTCTGGAGTTTTCCATTTGATATTTCCTCTTGCTGAGGCGTCAAGCATCATCTTGGTTTGTGGACCAAGACCTCCAAGGAAGGTTAGGACTACTTGCACATCATCAAAGCCATGCGTGGGTGTCTTTCTTAATAAGCTTTTATACCTGTCCCATGCATGCCCCAGTGATTCCTCCATGCCTTGCCTGAATGCTGAAATCTCTTGCTTCCCTTTATTAACTTTTGATTGTGGAAAGTATTTATTTAGGAATTTGGTCACCACTGCTTCCCACTCTATAAAACTTTCTTCTGGAAAAGAATTTAACCAAAGCTTAGCATTGTCTCCAAGTGAGAATGGAAACAAGCTAAGTTTGATTGCTTCATCCGACACCCCATTTATTTTCACCGTGCTGCAAATCTCATTAAAAGTTGTGAGGTGCTCATATGGGCTTTCGTGAGACAACCCATTAAATTGATTACTCTTCACCAATTGGATTAATGCTGGCTTAACCTCCATGTTGACTGCATTGACCCTTGGTCTTGCTATGTTGTTAAAGTGTTGAGGTCCAGCTATATTTGTATAATCTGCAAGAGTCCTTCTGGCATTATTATTCTCCATATTTTCAGTGCTATGGTCAGAACCTTGTGGTGATGGTTGTAACAAAGTTTCCGGAGGAGGAAAAAGTTCTCTAGATGTACGGATTCTTCTGCTCCGTCTACTCTCGTCTAAACCTTCAAGAAGAGGTTCTGCAGTTTTCTTGCTTCTAGTTTGGATTGCTTCCTGCATACACAAACAAACAAATCCCTAGAAGAATTGGTTAGCACAAAAAGATATAAAAGAAGATATAAAATCTGAGATGAGAAGATAAAAACAGAAAACAGAAAAATAAAAATAAAAATAAAAATAAAAACAGAAAAGAAAATAAAATAAAATAAAAACAGAAAAAAAATAAAAAAAAAATTCAAATTTCAAAATTCAAGTCAAAGATAATCAATAATCACACAAATGAACTAGTTAAACCACGAGTCCCCGGAAACGGTGCCAAAAACTTGATGACAAATTTATGAACACCGAAAAACGGCGCCACAAACTTGTTTAACAATCGGCAAGTGTGACCGAATCGTATCAAGTAATAAAACTCGGTAAGACCAAGTATCGTTCTCCCAAAGGACTCACGGCCTAGTTAGTTATATGATTTGTTGATTATTTAAGACTTAAGAACAAATTGATTGTAGGTTTAAATGCAAGAGACAGTAATTAAATATGTATGCATGAATTTGATCAATGGAGAAAAACAGAATACAAACACTTCAATGAATTAGATGGATGAGTATGTTGTTGGGGTTATCAATTTCATCTTATCCACTCTCATATATTTTCAGAAATTCATCATTCTTATCATCAATGCTAATGCCACTCTCTAAATCACCTTGCAAGAAGGCCTATCCTTAATTACGAGTTCATACAATTCCTAGCAATCCTAGTAATTAATTCTTAAAGTGCAGGAGCTTAAAGGCAACCAATATGCTATTGGGAGAAATTCCCCGGATCTAGACTTCCCCGTACGTTCACGTATTGACAAAATCAATAATCATGGCAATGAATGAGTTAAACAAAGCAAGCAATAAGCAAAGAGGAAAAACCCTAGCTAAAGATGAAAGAAAGCATATATCTTAATATAAGACATTAAATCAAATTCCATATATGAGAGTTTCACAAGACTATATTGATTCCCCAACAACAATACAAGGTTTAGTTCACCATATTCATGGTGAAACTAGATGAACAATAATGAAAGAATGAAAGATAAAACCTTAGAAAGGTGAAGAGGTACTTAATCGGAATGGAGATAGGAGAAGAAAGGAGATGTTGTCGTTGACCCATACTCCATTTGTAAGCCTAGTGGTAGTCATGGGTGGCGACTAGGGTCCAATGGAGGCGCTGGCAGAACCTCTGGTGGTGGCGACTAGGGTCCAATGGAGAGAAAGGCAGTGGCGCCGCGGTTGGAAATGGCTCCGGTGGCGCTTGGGGTTTGCCGCCGACGCCAAGATTGGAAGAGGTGGTGGCGCGGTGGCCGGTTTGGCGGAGGTGGCCGGATGCATGCAGGGAAGACGCCCCTTTATCAAAATTCTTGGCTGGGAGAAGAGAGGTTTGTCTCGTGGTTGGCGAATGGAAGAATGAAGAAGGTGTGAGTAGACCCCTAAGGGGATTCTGAATAAAATGTCTTTGGACCTAGCTCTTGGGCCGCGTCCTTTTCCTCCTGCCACATGCACAACTCCATTCACGCACCCCTTTGTTTTTTTTTTAGTTGGGCCTTGAGCCCTTTGCACTTCTGAAAACTCTAATAAAAGAGTTTAGGCTTTGGACCTTTTTTCTCCAAACACCTCATTCGTAGTGGGCTTAGTTTTTTGGGATGCACCTCCAATTTCATCCTTACACCCCTATGTCCATTCCCTGCCTTGGGCTCAGGCTCGTTCTGTTCCTAAAAAACAAAAAAAAATGAATTTCTTCCCTGTGCCCCCTTATTCTCTCTCTCGTACCCCTCTCCACCTGGGCTTTGGCCCAGTTCGTTTTTTTAGGCACCCCTGTTTCTTATTTAGCACCTCCACACCCCTTTTTTATTCACTTATTATTTTACTTTTATTTTATTTTATCCTCTTACTTTTTACTTTATTTTCATTATTTATTTATTTATCCTTTATTTTAATTTTATGTTTTTTTTCTTTTTTCTCTTTTGTTTCCATTTTAAATATTTATCTACTTTTTAAATGCACTTTCATAAGAAATGATAAAAAATATTTTAAAGGTTTAGGCACATGTGATCGCTCGCATCGTCCTTGTGCTAGAACCTTTTTCTTCTTCTCTTCTAAAAAAATTAATAAAAATGTTTTAAGGTTTAAGCACATGTATGATTGCACGCATCGTCCTTGTGTAAAAACCTTTTCTTCTTCTCTTCAGAAAAATATATTTTAAAGGTTAAGCACGTGTGTGATCGCTCGCATCGTCCTTGTGCTAAGAAAACCTTTTCTCTTTCTTTTATAAAAACTAATGATACCAAAAAATATATTTTAAAGGTTAAGCACGTGTGTGATCGCTCGCATCGTCCTTGTGCTAAAAACCTTTTCTCTTTCCTTTATAAAAAAAAATACCAAAAAGTATATTTGAAAGGTTAAGCATGTGTGTGATCGCTCGCATCGTCCTTGTGCTGAAAACTTTTTCTCTTTCTTTTACAAAAAATGCCAAAAAATATAAAATCTTCAAAAACTAAAAACATCAACACTTTCAAGCAAAGGAACAGTCTTTCAGCTAGAACTACATGATCCTTGATTCTCCATTAAGAGTGGGGATACGTAGGAGCAAGGCTGGTCCTTGTCAGGTTCTCTTCCCTATTATCCAAAATCATTTCAAAACAAATTTTCAAACAATTTCCAAACAAATTTCTCAAACAAATTCAAAAAGAACTACGTAACCCTAATTTCTCATTCTGAATGAGAATACGTAGGAGCAAGGTCAATCCTTGTCGGGCCCAAAAAACTAAAAAATATATTTCGTTTCTTTTGAGTTTTATTTTAGGGGATAGTTAAACATTTTGAAAACCACATCATATTCGTGTATTTAGTTAAAGGTACTGCCTTAGGGCAGGCGTTGTAGGGTACTAATACCTTCCTACACGTAACCGACTCCCGAACCCAGAATCTGGTTTTTCCTAGACCATGCCTTATCATTTTATGGTTTTTTTGTAGTTTTCTAGAACAAACTATGGTGGCCACTCCAAATCTCTTTTCGAAACTCGTTCCTTTTTTTTTTTGGATCGTCGTTCCGTCGCAGTGTCGACAGTTAGGTCTGACTTATTAATCACCAATGAATGACAATATTAATTGTCAATAAATGACAATTATTTTCATTAACTCCCCGACAGTTATTACTATTGATTACCTTAACGGCTCTTTTTACCGACCGGTTCATTGACCTGAGAGGTATCATCGGTCGGCCGATTCTTCTGCACCTTTACCGTTCGGTCAGCTATGAGCCCATTTTACCGAGCGGTTAACTGTTTGTCCGCTCAGTTCATTTGCCTAAGAGGTACCATCTGTCGGTATGAGGTCAATAACTTAGAGACTCCTCTACACCTTTACCGTTCAGTTGGTTACGAGCCCATATTAACATATTTAATGTTAAAGTCACAAATATTATTAATTAATATGATAAGTAGAATGGTGAATTGAAATTTAAACGCACATACAAATATTTAAAGTAATTACTAAAAATTGAAAAGATAACAAGTAAATATAAAAAAAGAAATCATATGTAGGATCACAATTTAAAATTGTTAAAGTTATTTCAAAAATTTCTTTTAAATATCTTTTGAAGGTAATGTAATTCAATGATTGAGAAAGTAAATAGTAAAAACTTGCAAATTGAAAAAAAAATAAAAAACTCCTCTGAACAAAAGTTGTTTTTAGTGAAAATTGTCACGCAAATACATAATCACGTATAAAATTGAAGCATCCTAATTAATATTTTCCCTCTTGGAATGTCTTTTTTGTTTTTGCTTTTATTCTTTTGGGATGCTTCTATGAATGTCACGTGACAAATAGAAGTAGCCATGTATGTTACAGGGGCTTCTATTATCAACTTGCAGTTGCATTTTCATAAAATTAGTGATGGACCAAACAAAGCGACAATCTTAGACAATCTTACAATAACATGCCACCAACTTTGTCATTATTCTTCCATTTGCAAGTGTCATTCTTATCATATTTCTATAACACCAACCACAAAAAATTATAAATGAATTCATCAATTCGATATATATATATATATATATATATATATATACACATTTCGGTTTTTAAATAATATTAGTTTTCTTACAGTTATTTACATGAAAAAAAATATTAGATTTAATGTAAAAATCACAATTATTATTAATTAAAATGATAAGTAGAAGGGTGAATTGGAATTAAAATGCACATACAAATATTTAAAGTAATTACTAAAATTTGAAAAAATAACAAGTAAATATAAATAAAAAGCATATATAGGAACAAAATTTAAAAGTGTTATAGTTACTTCAAAATGATGTTATTATTTGTTACAGGCCACATACATATATAGTTTCTTTTAAATATCTTTGGAAGGTAACATGTAATTCAATGAAAGTAGTAATTCTAACATTTGATTAAGACGTCAACATGATTATATAGTTAAGTGACATATGTGAACACAATATTTTATCAATATTTGTGTCAAACAAGAATCACATGCCAAATATGCAAAGTGAGATGAGTGCCATGTGTCAAACTTGTAGAGTAAGATTAATGTCACATTTAAGACATGATGTACACACTCTTGTTAGTCTAACCATGGTTTACCCCGTGAGTTCCTTCATGTATGTGATTGTAGTTGCAACTAGAGTTTATGAGTTCCTCCATATATATATATATAGACCCTATAGCCTTGGACCAAACCATTCATCTTTTCATAAATCAGAAGAAGAAAGCTTTGAAAGAAAAATAGCATGTCTATTGCACCTTCCACACTTGTTCTTTCGACTCAACATGAACCACCTCACATCACCACGAGACCTTGTGCAAATTTTCCTCCCAGCTTATGGGGAGACACTTTCCTTCAGTATCATTCACATTCACTGGTACTTTCTTTTCTTTTTCCATTCACAAATATCTACACAATTATATTATATAATATTCAGCATCTTCTTTTCAGAGTTTTAAACTTATTTTCACAAACAAACTGCAGAGTTATATTTTGAAGTTTTCAAAAAATTCTATATAAAAGTGGGGTGTTACTCTAAACTTATGATTTTGTAAGACTAAATTAATTATAAACAAAAATATAGAATTTATAAGTAATAAACAGTGAAAATTTTAATGTGAGATTTAAAATTTAATGAAGCCTTTCTCTTATACTTTCAAATTCTTTTTTCTATTAAAAAAATAAATAAATTGACCCTACTTTACAATTTATTAACTGGTAAAAAATTGGCCAGTATATTTACTTCTTGTAATGATCGGATGTCACTAATTTGTTGCATTGGCCCAGCAACCATATTAAAATATGTGTGTCATGCACAAATCTAAGACCAATATATTAATTGTCCCAACCTGTAAGACCCATGAAAAATATATACAATTTTATTACTAGTAAAAATATTTTTTGTAAATGGAAAATATAATAAGTTTATAAAATATGGAAAGATTAATAAGAAATTTTGGTAGCTTAATTAGTAGAAAATTTTGGTGTTAGGTTTAAACTCTTTTATACCATTTTTTTTTTAAAAAAAAGAGAAAATATATATATATATATATATATATATGTATAAGTAAAATTAAATTTAAAATATTGATAATGGATATACATTCATATATATAGAGAGAGAGAGGATGTTACTTCAACTTAGTGCTGTCAAAATGGGTTGTAATCCACGAGTTCACTCGATTCACCACGAGTTTAAGTTAGGTTGGGTTTGAAAAAAATGTAATTGTTTTATGCAGGCTAGTTTCCAACTTGGCTCACTTAGAACACGGCTCATTCGGGTTGAACCCGTAGTGAGCTCGGTTAACTCACCAACCCACCTAATTTAATTTAATTATTTATTATTTTGTGTTTAAATATTATTAGTTAGTATTTTTTTTATTATATTGTAGATGAGATAAAAAAAGATGTTTTAATAAAGAAAAATATTATAGATTTATCTATTCAAGATTCTAATATTATAAAATGGACATATGATACAAAAATTATCAATCTTAAAAATTTATTTGTTCGTTTTTTGTGCTTGCTTTTGAATTAGGCTAAGATTGTATGATATTTTTTATTTATTTTGAATTGTCTTTGGAATTGAACTATAATTTTAGAGTGAAATTTATTTAAATTTGAATTAAAAAAATTGTAAGTTTTTTGTTTTAAAAGATCTTATAATTAAGTGAGTCAGTGAGTCAACCCGTTTAACCTATCAATTCGTGGTGAGTTGAACTAGACTTAAATTTTCTTATCTTACTAATAAATGAGTCCGGTTGAGTTGACTCACTAGTGATTCAAAATTAAAAATATTCATGCAATATCTGAATAAGGCATGACTTGATTAATTTTTCAATTTAATTCTTTAGATTATTTTTTCAATGTCATTCTTTAAAACTTTAATTATCTTTTTGTTATGGTCTTTAAAATATCTTCTTTCCATTCTTGTATGAGCATAAGCTTAATTTGACTTTGTTCTTTCTCCAACATTGATCATTTTTCCTGGAAAGGAAACTCTCGGCAACGTGATTATCCAATTGTATCGTTATCTCAATAATATCTTCAAATTGAAGTAAATGAATAATTTGGTGTTCAATAAGATATATTGTTTCAGTAAAGAAATATGATTTGACCGTTGATTCAATTTTTTTTTCAGAATATAATTAGGATAAAATATTATTTAACATTGGGACTCATTTAATCAATTCTCAATTTCAAATAATTAAATAAAATTATCAATTCAAATAATAAATCATAGATTAAAGGAAAGAACTTAGTCAAATCACAGGTCATTTTGACGTAATGCGTTTAGAAATATGGTATTTAATTCATGTGAGTCTACACAATTTGAGTTGTCTAAAGCCTTGATTGTCTACTGGTTTGGTTTGTCAAGGGACTTAAGTTGTCTAATGCCTTAGGACGTCTAACATTTTAGGTCATCTAATGTACTGACTTGTCTACTGTTTAGATTCGTCTAGTATCAAGACTTTGTTTATTGCATGTGTCAAATGTTCAACTTTTATAAATACTAATAAAACTTAAATATAAAAGATTAAGCATATAAAAACACATATCCAGAATATATATTTTGGTCTGCTAAACATGTTTGTTTCATATTTCAAGTATATGTATCAATTAGATAATTTCCTTGTCTTGTAGTATGAGTGTTTTGTTATTATCAAAACTTTTTTAACTTGAGGGACTCGTTGCTTCAACAATAGGATTATACATATATTTGCAAAATAACAAATCTTCAATATTGGATTTTCATACCGAATAATTGGTGAAGTCCAATTTAATCATGATTTCAACACATTATTAGTTTTCATCTTCAAAGTACAAACCAAATCTTCTCAAAGCTCCTAAACAAAGCCCTGATACCAATTATTAGAAAGATAATGAAAATAAAAAGCAAAAGCAAAACCTAGATCAAAGATTCCCTTCCCTACACAAATTTGTATAACATACAGTGGTTGCTCTTTTCTTTTCACACGAGAGGCCTTCAAAGCTATTGTCTTTCTGTCTCCCTCATAAGAATCTTAATACAAAGGATTGTATTATTTTAAATTTTATAATAGGTTGATAATCCATAAAGAAAAAATACCCCATTTTTTTCTTAGTTAAGTCCTCATGAACCCAATAATTAGTGTCTCACCTGGCAATCTATAACACTTATATAAAAAATAACGTCAATGAAAATGACAATCACTCACATGTGCATTAATATTAACAGTCTAATTGTTTATTAATAACAATGAGAATCAATGTGTTTAAATCTTTCTAAAACATATTGAAGACATTTTTTAAACTATTTTTTTAAAATGTGAATGAAATTATTAAATCAATTTGAACCATTACAGCCTATTTAAGATCAATCAAGACTTTAGAAAATCTTTTAGAGAGATAGAAAACCCTCCTACAGTGTTTTTTTTATTGTGTAAGCTTACTATAGGTTTCGAATTATTCACACGTGCCTGTTTTTAGTTCCTCTTTCCATCCCATCTTCATTACAAAAACTTCTTTCTTTGCAACTGAGTGCAGGAAATCAATGACCATATGAAGCAACAATTTCAAATGCAGAAGGAAGAAGTGAAGAAGATGTTTCTACCTTCAAGCAATAGTATCTTACAAAAACTAAATTTCATTGATTCCTTGCAACGTTTGGGTATATCTTATCATTTTCAACATGAAATTGATGAAGCATTACAGCAAATCTACAACACATATACAAATGATAATGTCATAACAGAAGAAGGTTGTCTTCACTATGTGGCGTTACTATTTCGTTTGCTTAGGCAAAGAGGGTATCATATTTCGTCAGGTATGTAGAATTTGCCACCATATATCCTTACCAAACGATTCATGAACCATATTATATGCATAGATTCTTTATAATCCAACTGATATATTCTATAGATATATTTTACAAATTCAAGAACAATAAGGGAGACTTTGATCAAAAGATTGCAAAAGATGTACAAGGATTGTGGAGTTTGTTTGAAGCTTCACAGTTAAGGATTCACGGGGAAGATATATTAGATGAAGCACTTGATTTCACACAAACACATCTAAAGTCCTTGATTAATCAATTGAGTTCATCCTTTGCTGCACAAATAAGTCATTGCTTAAGGAAACCTCTTCATAGGGGTGTTCCTAGGTTGGAGGCCAAACGTTACATTTCCTTCTATGAAGAAAATCCTTCCCATTGCAAAGTTCTTCTTACATTTTCAAAACTAGATTTCAATATGCTACAAGGATTGCACAAGATAGAAGTCGGGAGTTTCACCAAGTAAGTATTACAAACCTGTAACCGTGTACTTGTAGAATAAATAGTTTTAATAAAACAGATGAAGAACTAAGAAAAGATTTTTTGGACAGACATATATGATTTCACCACAAGCAAAATTACTATATGCATTCATAACATTGCCTTATGCTTATACAACAAAACTTTTAAATCATAAAAGATGAAATAGTTAAGTTGCTATATATCAATAACATTAGCTGTGTTTTTTCTGCATGCAGATGGTGGAAAAAGTCAGAATTTACAACAAAGGTCCCATATGCAAGAGAAAGGGTACCAGAGTGTTATTTATGGCCAATTTCCCTGTCCTATGAACCTGAATATAGTATTGCAAGAAGGATAGGGAGCAAATTAACTGGGTGTATCTCTCTTCTAGATGATACTTATGATGCCTACGGCACAATAGAAGAACTTGAACTCCTCACACAGGCAATTCAGAGGTTGATCTTAGTTCAAATTATATGATCAACCAATTTTATATGATATTATCACAATGGGAAATTTAATGATTTGAAAAGTCTACACCAGTTGACTATTTTTATTCTACTATTTTAGTCCCATGATATTATTGTTTTTAAATTTAAATTCACAATTCTCCTTTTGTTCGTATGAATTTCAGATGGGATATTAGTTCCATTCAATCACTCCCAGATAGCATGAAAGTAGTGTTTAATGCAATTATAGAAGTGTGTGATGAAGTAAAGTTGGCTACCATAGAGAGTAAAAACTCGAACACAGTGGTGCAATGTGTTAAAGAAGCTGTAAGTTTTTCATTCATATACTTTTAAACTAGTCAACTAATTAATGTTTGACATCATTTTCTTATAAAGTAACTAATTAACATTCAAATTATTTTACTTGCAGTTTGGTAACTTGGCACGAGTCTACTTGACGGAAGCAAAATGGAGTCAAGAGATTTGTATTCCAACATATCAAGAATATAAGGATAATGGAGTTATATCTTCTACATACCCTCTTATGATAACATCATTTATTCTTCTAGCAAAATCAGCACAATACGTGTTTGATTGGATTTCGAGTAATCCAAAAATCATTGAAGTTGTTTCGCTTATTGGCAGACTTGGGAATGACATATGCTCACATAAGGTACAATGTATTTATTTTGATTCAAATCTACAAAAATTTAATGGTGCTTGATGCCTTGGATTTGCTTTGATTATTTGTAGTTTGAAAAAGAAAGAATGCACGTGGTTTCAGCAGTTGAATGTTGCATGAAACAATATGAGATTTCAGAGGAAGATGCGTACAAATTCATTGAGAAAGAGATTGAAGATTTGTGGAAGGTTATAAACGAAGAGTGTCTCAAGTCAGACCTTCTCACTAAACCTATGCTTGATTGTTTTCTTAATGCAGCCCGCATAACTGAACTTGCCTATGAAAACTTCAAGGATAAATACACAGATGGGAAACTATGGAAGGATGACGTTATTGCATTACTTGTGGATCCCATAAGCATGGAGAAACCCAATGGAAATGATAGCTACCCCAATGTTATGTGATGTATATTTTCATTGTTCTATATAAAGTCTTAGTACCAGTTCTTTTTTTTTACACTGGCGTAATTATTTTTTTCAAATTTATCAAAATGAGTAAACTAGTAAAAAATTACACAAATAGATAAGTCCTTTGAATAATACGACTTACGAATAAAATTTTTTGTTTTTCACTATTTTAGAGTAACTAGGAAGAAAGAAATCGTATTTTGAAAATGTGACAATTTTTTTTTATTTGTTTATAGAAGTCATGCTTTATAAATATTTTTACTTTTTTAAATTTTTTGGTTTACAAAAAGGTCGTACATTACAAGAAAACAATAAATTAGAGTCAACCAAAAGACAACTACACATTAAAAATCGACGCCTAGAGTCATAAATCACTTTGATGCAAAACTCATGGAAGCTATGAAAACTAGAGTCGGAGATGAACATGATGCTAGTAGCGTTGACTTAGCCCTTTCGAAGGTTTCTATAATAAAATAATGTTTAATTTAGAGTCGTTAAGGCCAACTCTACTATAAAATTATTAAAACAGTAGCATCATCTTGGTCATCCTAAGGGCATCGAACGAGGGGTTCATTTCTAATATTTTTCTGAAAACAAATTCAAACAAACCAATAAAGTAATGACATGTGGCCCATTGTCAAAAAATTGTTAAAATTTGTTGTTAAAATATCAAGATCCTTCCTGGTTATTTCTCCATTCCCATTCTTATTGGACTTGTGTTTTTTATTATTATTTTATTTTCTTTGCTTTTATTTCTTTAATTTTGGTATTCTGTTTTACTATTGTTTGTTTGCCATACTCGTTTATTAATAAAAATACAAAATATGAGAATCATAAAAAGTAAATAAACAAAAATGGAAAAGCAAAAATAATAAAAATTTATAAAGTATTAAAATTAAAAATAGTATAGCGATTAACATCTTTCTTTCTTTTTAAATATTATTCTTTTTTTTTAAAAAAAACAAAATAAATAAATTGTAAAATTATAAAAATTGTCTTAGTGTGCCTTTAATGTGTAGCAAATACAGTTTAATTTACTTTATATCTCTTGACTTTTCTAAAAAAATCCTTAATCAAATAATTTTGTAAATAATACCAAATCCTCCTTTTATGATAACCCCACTCCTAGATCTTGTTTTTTATTTTTATTTTTGGTTTATTAGTTTCACTTTAAACACGAAGAACAAAAAAGAAAAAACGAAAAAAAATCAAAAAATATAATAATAATAATAATAATAACAAAAAAGAATATTTTAAAGGTTTAGGCACATGTGTGATCGCACGCATCGTCCTTGTGCTAAAACAGTTTCTTCTTCTTTTCTCAAATAATAATAAAATATTTTAAAGGTTTAGGCACATGTGTGATCGCACGCATCGTCCTTGTGCTAAAACCTTTTCTTCTTCTTTTCTCAAATAAAATACAAAAATACATTTTAAAGGTCAAGCACATGTGTGATCGCTCGCATCGTCCTTGTGCTAAAAACCTTTTCTTCTTTCTCAAATAAAATTATAAAAATATTTTGAAGGTTAAGGCACATGTGTGATCGCACGCATCGTCCTTGTGCTAAAACCTTTTCTTCTTCTTTTCTAAAAAAATAATAAAATATTTTTTAGGTTTAAGCACGTGTGATCGCACGCATCGTCCTTGTGCTATAAACCTTTTATCTTTCTTTTATAAAAAATACCAAAAAAAAACAATATTTTAAAGGTTAAGCACATGTGTGATCGCACGCATCGTCCTTGTGCTAAAAACATTTTCTGTTTATTTTATAAAAATACCGAAAAAATATTTTAAAGGTTAAGTACATGTGTGATCGCTCGCATCGTCCTTGTGCTAAAAAACCCTTTTCCCTTTCTTATATAAAAGACCAAAAATATAAAATCTTCAAAAAACTAAAAACATCAACATTTTCAAACAACAAACAATTTCTACGCTAGAACTACGTGATCCTTGATTCTCCATCAAAAATGGGGATACGTAGGAGCAAGGCCAGTCCTTGTCAGGTTCACCTCCCAAAAATCCAAAATCATTTCCAAACAAAATTCTCAAACAATTTCCTAAACGAAATTTTCAACACAGTTTCCAAAAGAACTACGTAACCCTGATTTCTCATTTTGAATGAGAATACGCACTACAAGAAAAAATTGAATTACATACAACCAAAATCCGTATATAAGGTCCAAAATCCGTATATAACACTTAGTTATATACGGCTTACATACGGATAAAATTCCGTATATAAAACTATCGTAGCTAAATTATATACGGATTTATCCGTATATAAATTATATACGGATAAATCCGTATATAAATTATATACGGATAAATCCGTATATAAATTATATACGGATAAATCCGTATATAAATTATATACGGATAAATCCGTATATAAATTATATACGGATAAATCCGTATATAATATCCGTATATAATTATGTACGGATAAATCCGTATGTAATATCCGTATATAACTATAGTTTTTTAAAAAAAAAATTAGGTAATCCTAGATTACACCACCAAATTGCTTTTAGGAGTTTTATATATCTGAATAAAGATATATACAACCACCAAATTGCTTTTAGGAGTTTTATATATCTGACTAGAGATAAATACAACCATCAAATTGCTTTTACAACTAATGCAATACATAAATCAATCATGAATTACTTAAAAATACAACATAATAGACATACACAATTGAATTTTTTTTAGTTTGAATAATATCAAACTGTGTACAAACATGGATGAAGTTAAGTATGAACATCTAAATAAATTAACAATCACGTGTATCTTAGTTGATTTTCACATTGTAAATCAATATACAATGAAACTGCTAAAGGTAACATTTTTAAAAGCTAATTAACTTTGATTTTCATATTGTAAATCAATATACAATTAAACTTCTAAAGGTAACATTTCTAAAAGCTAATTAACTTCCTTCATAGCCTGAAATGGAAGATTAGAATAAATCTCCTTCCTAAAGGAAAATTTCATCCCTTTACCTTCATCTTTATTCAGAATCCAATTTCATCATTAAGTGGGATTTTGTGTTCCCAAATCAGCAGTTCCTTCGCTTTGCTAATATCTGGCTTCCTCATATGTAAATCATCAACTGTGTTTGACTTGTATTCTATTGTAATATTGGAATCAATTGTTTCCTTAATAACCTGCATGTTTAAATTCATGCATTAAATTAAAAGTCTTTCAAAACTTACATATAAACAATACATGATCAATCTCAAAAGATTTCATGTAACACGCGTTGCCAGGAACCAATAGTTTAGATTTATGGTTTGTTTTAGTACGTGCACTTGCACACAAACAAAAGAATTTATTTGAATCTATTTTGTGTTATAGTAATAAGTCTCAAATATTAGCAAAGCAACTGATCCAAAAACACCACGATAGTAAATAGTGGGGTGGTCATTATAAATACAAGATAAATAACTTAAATTCTATATATCACAGACCAATAAATGTTTAAGCACAACGAACCATCCAAAATTAAAGATAAATCCATAATTTATAATCAAGACTAATGCTATTATTCCATCAAATATGTTTTGGTAAATTTTTTATGGGTCTGGTAAATAACCTTAGAAGAAATCCAACTCTACATGCATTGGAAAATGGCCATGAGGGGAAGATATTCTGGTAAGAAAAGACTAACCTGTCTTCCTGACTTTTACTTATTAGCTCTTGCATTTTCTCCACCGCATGTCCAGAGCAAGCTCGTACTTCAACTTCCTATTTAGTCCCTGGACCTATTTCTCCTCAATCAATACCATCTTTGCACCAAGACCAAGCTTTCCACGTGTCTATTTCAACCCATGCAGGGAATGCAAATACTTTAATGCAAGCACCTAACATTGAACAAAAACTCATGTTCTAAACAATGTAAGTGAAAGAAAAGCAAAGCTATATATTCCACTGATTATCAATATAAAGAGTAATAAGTTATCAAACAATTATTTCTTCTTACTAATAATGCTAGAAAGTGAAAAATTATTCGGACATCTCAACATTTAGAATATTATCTTTCATCTTAGTTTCGTAATTTACAATATTGTCTTACAGTAAAATAAGCTTAGCTAACTTTTAATGTTTTTATATGAGTGTCTAACTCTATCTTAATTTTTCTTTCAGCCCAAGTCTATATTTTTTATATCAAACATAAAAGTTCCACTTTAATAAAGTACATTTTTGTTATTTATCTTCTATGTATAAGAAATGAAATTTTAAAGTCTCGTAGTGTATACCAAAAGTGTTTAAATCTAGTTATATATATATATATATATATATATATATATATATATATATATATATATATGTATATATGTATGTATATATATATATATATATGAAAAAAAAAGTAGTAGCTATTTTCCACAGGTTCCACACTAATCCCAGAGTCAATAAAAATGCCATGAACAAACCAATGGCTTTCCCTTTTATAGAGTATACATGCCATCTAGGGATAGTCTTTTTATACATGTAAATTATCACCATCAGGCAACAACCAAATTATTTATACATGTAAATTATCACCATTGGCAATGTGATGAAATGAGCATAGTGCGCACTACATGCCAAGACAATGAATCTAATGTAAATAGACAAGCACGGAGTAGTTTTGTATTTAATTCATGAGACAAGTTTGGCACTATATTTGTTGACTAATGAGTAATGACTATGAAATAAGAATTTTGAAGCTAACCAATTCCATTGAAAACTATAGAATATGTTACACAGAGTAAATGTCATTTTTGAAATCATTAATGTACACAAGAACCAGAAAAAAAAAAGTTATATCAAACAAACTAAACATATCTCATTAATTCTAACCTTTCTAAAGCAAGGTAACATCCTCCATTGATCCCTCGATGACCTCAACTACATTCTGGAGATTATTCGCTTTGACTAGTGCACGGGCATGTTCTGACATCTTCGTCGCTTCCACTGCATACACCTTCCTCACGCCTGCTTGAGCTGACCATATAGCAAGAATGCCGCTTCTAGACCCCACATCCAAAACATTCTTCTCCCAAATTAACTCACAAAGTCAGTTCAAAATCACTCACAATAAATCATAACATAAACACAAGCAATAAACCATAACCAATGCTCTCAAACTATAACACGGCAGCAAATGTTATCTTATCCAATTCTTGTATCAATAAAATTATTCAAAAGTCATTTGGTAACAATAATTGATGATTATCATTATTCAAAAGCCAAGACAGTGGTTGAGATTCATGTAAACTTGCCATCATCAATGGTAAAGTCATCCCTTCCAGTAACTATGAAGCAATAATATACCAAATAAAAATATTGAAAAGTGGAACAAGAAATATTAACAAAGAGAAAATACAACATTTACTACCTGGTTAGTGGTCATTTGAAGATGACATGGTTAGAGCTTAAGTCTTCCCAAAAATACGACTAAGTTAAAAATGCAAAGAGTATCTCGTTTCCAAAATCTAAGCATCCTCTGTAAAATTCTTTAAGCTCATTCTGCCTTTTAAACATCAAATGTTTCATCTTACTGGCTTTGACAACATTTAATCGCTGGACCTCACCTTCAACCTGCAAATATATATATATGATCAAACCACAAATACTTAAGTATTGAAGTGAACATCTGTATTCTAAGTTCAAATCAACAAAAGTTTCACCTGCTCAATGACTTCTAAAGAAAGATAACCAAGGGTTGACACTTCATCCGCTGATGCTAAAATTAATGGAGTAACATGGCTAAACTTCTTTTGCTCATTAGTTGGTTTCTCCTAAGAGAACTCAATACATCCCAGAGAAAACGCATTAAAAACTTCATTTAGGTGAGTGAGTTTGAACCAGGAATAATAACATGTACGAAACTAATTACTTGACTTGCCAATGCCAGATGTTTAGATGTGATGGACTTCAAACCAGACACTTGCACCAGAACTAAGAATTAGAAGACACTAGAATGAGAAAGCTCCATGGCCAATTAAATTGAAATGAGATCATGATAGACCAATGAACTATGTAGAGGGAGGAACCTAATACAGGATAAGTAGGGAAGCAAACTGTTGCAAAGCTACAATACAGGACCACAATGTCTTAGGCAAACTTCACCTGTCATTCCACATTTAAAGATAAAGAAGACATTCGTCAACTAGAGGTAAAATTAACTTCCAAAACATACTACCTACCCTTTCAACGAAAAACAAAACAAAAAAAGCAATGAAATGTAGTATAAGATTTGATGATACAAAATACAAAGTAGGAATTTCAATTTCCTTGGCATAATGGTTGACAAATGTCTGAGGTTTCACAGCAGAAAATAAGAGTATAGGACATTGTAATGAAGAAGAAAACTAAGTGATTTAACCTCGTCTGGAGCTCCAAGAGGGGTTTGGTCTTGGCATCAACGGCGACCCACTCTCCGGTCTCTCTCTTCTTCTTTTGCACTCTCACTTCCATGGTTTGGCCTAGGAATAAGTCCATCACCGTCTTTCACATTTCAGAAGCTCTATTCATCAAAATCAACTACATATTCAAGAACAAACGAATATATTCAGTGAATCTTTGCGCAAACCCCACAACGGACCATTCTGCATCAATCTCAACAGAGAAGAGAGGGATTTATGGACTTAAGGATTTAGGGATTTAGGGGACGAGCAAAGAAGAAGGTTTGAACGAAGAAACTTACCGATTGAACGAATAACTCTCCCAAGTGAGCATGATGTCCAACAAGGTGAGTGAACACGAGAAGAATGGACGAACTTCTTCTCTTTGAGTGAGCGTGAGCGAGAAGAACAGTTAGTGTGGGACATTCTTCTTCTCTACCAGTGACCGTGAGAGAGTGTGAGTGAGAAAGCTTTAGTCAGTAAGCACGAGACTTCGACGCTACCATTCCAGTCGTCTCCACGTGAGTCTAAGAATGAGTTAGGGTTCCAAGGGGAGAGCCAACGAGGAGGCATGACTGGTGGAGCGGTCTCCAGTCCCCTCAACCTTGTAATGGAGCACGTGGTAGCGGCTAGGGTTCAAGGAGAGGGAAACACGAAAGAGGCGTTTGCAGTGGAGGTTAGGATTTCAATCGAGGCTAGAGAAAAAGGGATGGATAAAAATGGTTCGATGAGAGGGAAGAACAAGAGCTCGAGAGGGAAGAACAAGAGCTCGTGAGGAAGAAGAGGGGCTCGATGGCTCGACGAGAGGGAAGAAGAAGGAGTCGAAGAGAAATTTGGAGTATTGATTCTGACTCTTACGTTTTCTATTAGGTTTAGTTTTTTAATTATTTTTATTATTTATTATAAAATCCGTATATAACTACTTACATACAGATTTCATATATGGATTTATCTTTGACAAATCTTTCCCAAAAGATGTTACCATTACATATAGATTTTATATACAGAAAATTTGTATATAAATTTTTTTCTCATTATATACGGAAAAATCCGTATCTAACTTATCCGTATATAAAATCCGTATATAATGAAATTTTTATCTACAAATCAAAATCCGTATATAATAATCCGTATGTAAATGACATTTTTCTTGTAGTGACGTAGGAGCAAGGTCAATCCTTGTCGGGCCCAAAAAAAAAAATATATTTTGTTTATTTAGAATTTTATTTTAGGGGATAGTTAAACATTTTGAAAACCACATCATATTCGTGCATTTAGTTAAAGTTACTTTCTTAGGGCAGGCGTTGTAGGGTACTAACACCTTCCCTACATGTAACCGACTCCCGAACCCAGAATTTGGTTTTCGTGGATTGTGTCTTATCATTTTATGGTTTTTCCGTAGTTTTCCACATAATAAACTATGGTGGCGACTCCAAATCTCTTTTTCGAAACTCGTTCCTTTTTTCTGATCGTCGTCCCGTCACGATTCCGGTTGCGACAATGTGTAATTTTAGAAATTCAGAAAAAGCTAAAAGATAAAATTCAGTTATTGAATTAATTTAATTTGGGAATATCAACAGAAAATATCTTCCAAATAATGTTATAATTATCTAAATCTTTTAGTTATTTGGAAGATACAAGATAAAAGATTCTATCAACTGAATATTCATAGTCTAAGCCCAATCAAGCCCTATATAAAGAGACCTAGGGGAGGCAGAAAAGGGGACTTGACTTCATTCATTCATTCATTCACCACCACTACAAAAAAAATCGTTATTATCTACCGCCAAAATCCGTATAAAACCTCAAAAATCCGTATATAAAATAGTATTACATACGGATTATATACGAAAAAAAATCCATATGTAAAATGATCGTAGCTACTATTATATACGGATTTTTCCGTATATAATTACATACGGAAAAATCCGTATGTAATTATATACGGAAAAATCCGTATGTAATTATATACGGAAAATCCGTATATAAAATCCGTATATAATCATAAAAAAAAATCCATATATAATTATATACGGAAAAATCCGTATATAACATTGTTTATAGAAAAAATTGTTCTATTCAACACCTGCACATACATTAATTACAAACTTGTAATATACATACAACCAACCACCACAATAACTTTTATTTAACACCATATCAAACATTTCACACTAAAAATAGATATATATTACTCAAAAATCATTATCAAATAAGTTTACAAAATGTCTAATATTCATAAATAGATTGTGCAGTTTCTAAGATGTCAAACAATATAAATTCTACAATTCATAAAATGTCAAACAACATAGAATGACAAGTCTATAATTTCCTAATAACCACGTTGTCGTTGCACTCCATCACCGTGATAACAACTTCACCACGTTGCTTTTTCCCTTCTCCTTATTAGATTGTGCCTAGAGTGGAGGAGGTGGATTAGGACCACTAGATGCCATATACTGACAAAAACAAATGCAATTGGATGGTCAAACATAAAGTTGACAGACTCTATTAAACAATTAAGAAGATCAAAACCAAGAACATTAAGATGAATTTAATAAAATTCATAACATTATAGGTATTTTACATTACGTTAGGATAAGAAGAATGAAAACAAGATTGATGCACAGGTGACCCAATCTACCAGAATGTGATTTAAATGTTGTTGGAGACCCTTCTATCCAGGGATATGTAAATAAATATAATTGCGATCTGCACAAAAAAAAACAATTATAATAGTATATCAGAAAAGTAGGCATCAATCATATTAAAAAGTCAGGCGACTACGTAAATTCATTACTATTTTTTATTGAAAAGCTGATGCGGGTTTATACTAGAATACTACTCTACTTTTTAATTAAGTTACATTCAACAAAACTTTATTAAATATGTTTATAATTTAAATGATTAAAATTTGATTCTTTATTTTTCCCTTTTTTATAAAATTAAAAAAATACTATTTTTTAATTTCTAACATTGTATGATGCTATTTAATAAATTATGCATTAAAATAAAAGTCAAATCATCATTTCAAGTAATACATAAAAGTATCGTGATATAAAATCGACATATACTTCGAAAACAAAAGAAAAGTTGTGAAAATAAAAGCAATAATTTAATAAGTATTAATAATTAATAGAAATTTAATCCAACCATGCGTAACTTGGATAGAGATGCAGGAGCAATGAAAAATCTTATTCTCTGGTTTTTATTTCATTTCATTACAGGTATATTACAAGATATGAACTAAAATTAGTCATGAAAGAATATCAGATGCAAACATTAATGCAATCATAACTAATAAGTGGTTATAATAAAAAACTTAACAGGACCATTAAGCATTGATGCAAACAGAGCAACCCAATTATCAGATGATTCATGCACTTACAATATTCAAAAGCAACCAGAAAAAGCATAAATTAAATTTAAAGTAATCTTCAAAAGCTTTATTCTTGAAATTTTTCACTACTTACAAGAGAATATGGTCTTAGAAATCCTCTGACAGCACCAATTGCTTGAAATACCTGATAGAGCAACTAGATCAATTAGGGTTAGTCCATGTGATGCAAACATTTGGTTCATTTAAACAGCCCTTTTATCCTACGCAAGATATGAACGGGATGAAGCTATTAGAAATAGCATTAACAACAACCTTGAGTTTGAAGTAAGAAATGTAATGCAAGAATTACAGCCATGGCCTAGAACTATTCAAAGAGATGATCTGTCAAAAATAACATGTAAGACAAGTCCATACCACATCATAGCAACCCAGTCTGATAACAGCTCTCCACAACCTGCAGCCAGTTGAAAAGTAAGGGATTCACTATCAGAACACTGTAATAACACATTCAAATATCAAGGAGGTCAGGCCAACTTAAACTAGCCTTTAGAATGCTTATGAGAAAGGGGTTACACCCTTGCGTCACAGGGGATATTATACATACTTAAGGTAATTTAGAGGCTCTCCGTAAAACATAGGAGGCTTAAATTCCAAGGACCGCTGTCTGTAGAAATTCTCAAGCTCTTTCATAAATGTTTCACGGTCCAGAGGTGTGCCATACTCATCATACTCAGTCATCTGTGCATGAAAGGCAAGATAAATAGAATGTACAAAAGAGAAATAACAAAAACTCTGCCATCTTACTGGAAGTAGGTACCCATAATCTCCACTAAGTTGTACATGATCAAGTTGTAGGAGTCTTAGTCTCTTCATTTTCTTGAAAGAACGAGCTTCCAAGCAATCTCTAATGCTGGAATGCAGTTTCAGGGACAATCCTTCGATAGCTCTTATCCCCTGTGATGAATATAGGAAAGATAAATAATTGTTGATTATTGATGCTTAACGTTTAGTTTAACAAGTTAACAACACATGCATTACACTCAGAAAGAAAACACTTTCAAAAGAAGTTTCAAAATTATATAAATAATGTTCTTACAGTATTCTCTTTCACAACCTTAACTTATGCTTCATTCACTCTCAAACCAAAGAAAGTACGAAGGACCCATTTGTTTACCTGAAATCTTTGTCATCCCAACCAGTGATACCTGCAGTTGTGGTGAAAGCATGGCTCCAGCTGGACAACGCATCTTTCAGTTGTTCTCCTGAATAGCATTTGTGTGCAATTTCTTCCAAACCCTGAGAATCCAGGAATACTCCAAAAACGGAGAGGATTTGACGCGAAGAACCCTAAAACCCTAGGTTGACGAAGGAAACCTAAAATGGATCGATTAATCGGTGCAAATGCAAGATTGATCGGTGTAAATGATGCTAATCGAAGAATCAATCGGTGGAAAGGCTTTTAATCGATAGAAAAGAGGATTTAATCGGTTGAAAATGAAGAAAATGGTGAAAAGAGGTTGGAGCCCTAACTAGAGATGTAGATCGACTAATGAATTGGTAGAACAAACGTTTGATGGTTGCAAAGGCTATGGAAAAGCTAAATATGAAAGAAGAAGAAGATTGTGTAAAGAAAAATGGTTTGTGAATGAGGAGCTCTCGAGTGGAAAGAGGAAACTCGAGGAAGACGAAATGTGAAAGATGAGAGCAAACCTGAAAGGAAGATAGTGTTCAAGACGAAGGAGAAATGACACACGCATGCACTGATGAAAACGAAGAAAAAGCTCGAAGGAGGGCCCAACAAGTTCACGTCTTATTGAAGGAGAAGCATGAAGAGGAGTAAAGATGGGGAAGAAGCTTAGAGAATAGAGAAAAGTGAAGAAGGTTAAGGAAAGAGGGTTCGAGGAAAGAGTCTGAAACTTTGATTTTTTTTTTAATAATGATTTTCCAAAATCCGTATATAAAATCCGTATGTAATATTTGAATTACATACGGATTATAATCCGTATATAAATATTTGTATGTAAATGTAATATTTCTTGTAGTGCACTTCTCTCTCTTATTTCATCTTGTATTTAACTTCATTCATGGAGAGCTAAGCATCTAGGGCTATTCTGCTGTAATTCCATTATGGATTCTGAGGTTAGATTGAGTTAATGCAATTGTTTATTTTGATTATTGCTTTAAGTTGTTCTCTCTCTATGTCTTTCATCTCTATCAAATTAAAAGCAAAGACTCTTGCATCATAATGTGTTTGAATCTACATGCATATTGATTATATGAGTTCTAGGGTTTCTAAGTTTAATTAAGAATCTACTTTGATTTAATTTAGGAACTTTCATATGATTAATTGGTTTTTACTATCAATTGAGAATGTACTTTGATTGGTAGTAATAATTTCAACTATAATCAATTGAGAATTTACTTTGATTGATTAGTTTTAATTTAGTTAGGCGATTTAAGAATAGACATGATTAAACACAATAGGATTTGATTCAAAATGTACTTTGGTTGAAATCATTGTGAAAAATCTAGAAATGTTTTTGCATTTGATTGAGAATTTACTTTGGTTAAATGCATGATCGCCCTCAAATTAATTAAGAATGTACTTTAATTAATTGAAACTTAAATAATAATCAATTGAACAATTATCTATGAATAACCGATGATGAATCTATCTTGGAAAAGTAGTGGAATTAGCCTATTTCATCATAACTGTTTTTAAGTTTCTTATTTGTTCTTTAAACCTTCTCCAAACATCATTTTTATTTTTGCACATTGCATTGCATTCATAAGATTCAAATATTAAAAGGCAATTTCGTATTCGTTGGGAGACGACTCAGGGTTACTTTAACCCTATCTACTTTCTTGAATACTACTTGGCAATACTGAAGTTGCCTTGAAAAATAGTATTAATTTGATAGCTTCAACGACAGCCTATCAGTGATGCATGATCAATTTATCCGTACCATCTAAGACTCTTTTCTCTGACGAATGCTCAAATTCTTAAATTTGAGTAATAATCATTTTTGTGTTAGTTTTTCACCACCCACCACGAACACACTAGCAGGAACCAAAGTGGAGAAGAAAGAAGGAATGAAGTGAAAACGAGTATGGAGAATGGTAGGAAAAAAAATAGATACAAAAGAAAGAGAGAAACTGAGAGTTGAGGGGGTGGAGGTTGCTGTTGTGAGTGAAAATCAGTGGTAAGAAATTAGGGTTTTCATATAAAAGTAAAAAAAAGGTAAATAGTTAAAGTAAAAAGGGTAATTTGTAATTAAAATTTTTTTGGAAAGCTGTAGAGAGGAGTTGGGTGGTGGAGGGAGTAGCTCTCAGCCTATAAATAAAAGTGTCTACCCATCTTATATTTATCATTTAATTTTAGTAATGTTATGTTGTCATTTTTGTGTTATATAACTTAGATCACAAATGACTAAAACATTCTATGTGGTCTTCTTTAGTCACTTTCTTCTAAGAGTTAGTCTAACCTATCTAAGAACACCATCAAACAATACCCGACCGCACCAAAACCAAATCACCAAAACCATAAGCATCCTTCTCCGTACTTTTGTTTTCGCACATTTTACCATCACCGTAACTTTTCATCTAGTTTTGGTCCAACGTAATTAAGAAAATTACCATCACATTACATCTAAAAAAAGAAATCTCTTCAAGCGTGATGATCTAATCAACACAAATCACAGTGTTAAAATACGTCTTCACAAATCAGTGTCATTTGTTTATTTAAATTACACAATTTACTTTGTAGAATGGCACAAAAATTGAGGCGAATTTTGGTTATATATTTGTACAATGCGTCAAATCATAAATAGGTCAAAAAGGAGTTTGTTAAAGTATCTTATTTTCTCAGCACAGCTGGATTCTGCTGAAAAGGAGAATTATAATCCATGTGATTTGATGGATAATGTGGATAATTAAAGGAGCTAGCTGTAGTTTTCAAATTGAATTCATGGCATAGTAAACAACTTAACTATATATGCAACAAAATTTGATAAAACAAAGAATTTAATGGCATTGAACCATTCCTTTCAGATTACATAACTTATGCGAGTTAGTCAACAAATCCACAAACCAAACATTACAAGTGACGGACCAACAAAATTAAA
The DNA here is from genome assembly GCF_029865625.1 of Vigna umbellata. NCBI lineage: Eukaryota > Viridiplantae > Streptophyta > Magnoliopsida > Fabales > Fabaceae > Vigna > Vigna umbellata. The sequence continues at coordinate 76,347,125 of NC_142165.1, read as the reverse complement.
CTGCAATTTTTATGCTGGGATGAGCCAACTATTTCTTCTATAATTAAATAATTGAGTTTAAACCATTCCCATTATGGTCCATATATTTTGTTTTTCTAATTGTATTAATTATTTTTTAGTTTAGATATTTTTAAATCATTTTTACATAATGAATGACATGTGAATAAGGAGAAAATCAAATTCTCACATTAGGATATAATATTGATCTCAATGATAATTTTTTTGTTAAACTCTGGATATGACAATGGGACGAGATAAAGATGAGTTTTATTATCAATCTTTATCCTTCAAGTTAAAATTTATCTTCATCATCATATCCCTGAGAAGTATAAATTTTTTGTTTCATCCTTATCTTTACTGAGTAACATCTCATCTTTACCGAATAACAGATATACTGATATTTGTTTCAATTCATACTTTTACTGTTTCAAAATCAATCAATTAATTTTTATAAAAAATTAAAAGTCATAGTAAATTAAAGAAAAAATATTTGAAGAACTTGTGTTATGAAGCCAAATTCTAACTCGTATTTGGTTAATAAGCATGCTAACATATGTAGTAGGGCTCAGAAAAAAAATCCAAAGACAAAAAAGACTCAAAGAAATAGCAAATATATTTAAACATTTTTTTCTGATTAGATTAGATAAACTAGTAATATTAGATAAATAAAATTAAGTACAATAAATAATTATGGTCGGACATATAACATATATTAGAATTTTATGAATATTGGACTTAAATTAAATTTATAAATTTATAAATATGTTTTATATTTTAAATTTTATTTTTAATATGATATTATTTTGTTAAAATTAGTAATAAGTTTTATAATATTATAGCTTATTATAATAGTCATTATTAAAATTATACATGTTTTAAGATAAAGATTCGTCATATTTATCTTATTTATTTAAAATAAAAATAATTTTTTTGTTAAGAAAATTTAATTTAATATAAATTCGTAATCTGTAAAAACCTAACTAATTTGTAACTTGAACGACTCGAATTCAGCTAATCCAATAGATTAAATGATTGAAATAAATTTTAAATTATTAAATTCGAATAATACTGAATGTATCCTGATCTAAATTTGGTCCAATCCTATCTATAGTCACGGTATTTTTATTCTAAGAATCAGATAATTTTCATTATTTTACAAGAATCAGGTATTTTTCTATCAATAGTTACGGATTTATATTCAGATTCAGAATAACTTGTAATATACTTATATTTTATATTTGCATATTCAATTTCTTGCTACCCCTTCACATACCTTGCTTTAATTTTATTGAAAGATAGTAGATTGTTTTAATCTTTGATTAGTCTATCTAGGTGAGTGTATAAACTATATGTACGTGTCCAATTCAACGTTACTTAGGTTGGTAAAAATTGATAACTTCTACAATTTATCTCACAATAACTACAAAATGTAAATTTAAATCTATTAAATGTCTTGAACGCAATTGATTTGTAGGAAGTCCACGAAGCAACTAGTTCAAATACTGAAAGAGGAACTGAAAATGATGTTCCAATAATCAAAAAGAGATATCAGACAAAAGCTAAACTTGATAACACTTCAACGATTCGGTGTATCCTATCTTTTCCAACAAGAAATTAACAATCTATGGGAAGAAATTCACCACAGTTTTATTAAAGATAACACTATCATTGAAGATAACAATTATCACTCTCTTGCTCTACTCTTTCGTTTGCTTAGACAACAGGGATATCGAGTTTCATAAGGTACGTGTATACTTTTTCTTTATTATTTGGATTTGAAAATCACAATCTATATGTATTAATATTATATATACGTCAAAACTCAAAATCAATACTGTTAACGCAACCAATATGCAGAGATAAGAAAGATGTATTTACAGCAGAGAATGTATAGAGGATAGAGGGGAATATTAACACATGTATTGAAAGAATAAAAAACAATGAAGTATATATGGTGTGCATGAGCACACGACAACTGACTTGACACAAGTCAGTTACGCAGTTATGTTTACAACAACATATCCCCTAAACATAACTAGTGAAAGAATTTACACCTAACAAATCCCTCGGCTGCTCAAACCTGGACTGCCTGAGTGCTTTAGTAAAAATATCAGCTTTTTGTATTTCAGTTGGGCAGTGCAGTAACTCAACTCTGCCTTGACTCACTAAATCCCTTAGAAAATGGAACTTAGTATCGATGTGTTTACTTCTCCCATGAAACACAGGATTCTTTGACAGACTTATTGCGGATTTATTGTCAACCATCAGCTATATGGGTCTTCTACATTTCAACTTCAAGTCTCCAAGAAGTGCTTCTAACCAAATACACTAAGAAGTTGTCTCTGCAGATGATATATATTCTACTTCACATGTTGAAAGTGCCACTACGCTTTGCCTTTTAGAACACCAGGAGATAGGTGCTCCACCATATTGAATGAAATAACCAAACATACTTCTTCTATCCACTGTGTCTCCACTCCAATCTGAATCACACCAAACCTCCAATATACCTTTTGTGCTGCTGGATGCTTTGGGAAACAGAAGACCAAAATTTGTTGTTCCCTTCAAGTACCTCAGAACGTGCTTAGCTGCTGTCAAGTGTGATGTCCTAGGCTCATGCATGAATCTACTTAGTAAGCCAACACCATAACTGATGTTAGGCCTACTATTGCAAATGTATCTCAAGGAACCCACAATTTGTTTATAAAGAGAGGCATCTACATGTTCCTCTTCAGATTGTTCTACAAGCTTTAAATTTGCAATAACTGGGGTTGGAGCACAGTTACAGTTAGTCATGTTGAAACGTTTCAGGACCTCATTGATGTACCTTGCTTGATGCAGAATAACTCCATTCGCTGTTTCCATAAATTTCAGTCCGAGGAAATAACTCAGATTGCCTAGATCAGACATTTCATATTCTTCCTTCATTTTCTTCTTGAACATATCTATTTCTTCTTCAGAATCTCCAGTCACGAGGAGATCATCCACGTACAAGCACACCAGGAGTTTGTTCTGTAATCCAGCTCTTCTTACATACACACCGAATTCAACAGAGCTCTTTTGAAATCCCAGCTTGATCAATTGTGCATTGATATGATTGTTCCAGGCTCGTGGTGCCTGCTTGAGTCCGTATAATGCCTTATTCAACCTATACACCTTTTGTTCCTCACCTTGTTTCTCGAAGCCAAGTGGCTGCATCACGTAGACTTCCTCTTCCAAAGGGCCATTGAGAAAGGCTGATTTCACATCTAACTGCTGAATTCTCCAGTTATTCAAGCTAGCAACCGCTATCACGAGTCTCACTATCTCAAGCCTTGTAACTGGTGCATAGACATCTGTATAATCAATTCCTTGTTGCTGCAAAAACCCCTTCACTATGAGTCTGGCCTTTAGCTTTGCTATCTCACCATCTGGTTTATACTTGGTCTTAAAGACCCATTTTACCTTAATTGCCCGCTTATGCTGAGGTAGTTCAACCATGTCCCAGGTTCTGTTCCTTTCAATGGACCTCAACTCTTCAATCATTGCTTCCTTCCAATCCTTCATGTCAATGGCTTGTCTCCAAGTAATAGGCTTTGTATCTGCCAAAAACGCAAGATGAGTCAAGTCTCCAGAATCCAATACATCACTATCTGCAAACACTTCATGCCCTGACAGCCTCGTTGAGGGAAATCTAACTCTTTGTGACCTTCTGCTGTTGCCTTCATTGCCTCCAGCCACTTGTTCTTCTTCAACATGACTGTCTTCTAAAATGCCTTGAACAAAGTCTGGTTTGGCTTCTGTCATTTCCAAATCAAAGATGCTTTCTTCGTCCACTATAACATCTCTACTAACAATTATCTGATTCTTTCTTGGATCATACATTCTATATGCACCAGTTGAGTGATACCCGAAGAGAACAAGCATCTCACTTCTATTATCTAACTTCTTCCTTCTTTCATCTGGTATATGCTTGTAACATATAGATCCAAAAACACGCAGATTCTTAACTGTAGGCTTAACTCCAGATCAATCTTCTTCTGGGGTGCAGTTAGTCAATGATCTGGTTGGACTCCTATTCAGTAGATGAACTGCTGTAGAGACGGCTTCTCCCCAAAAATAGTGTGGCAGCTTCTTTGCTTTAAGCATGCATCTGGTCATGTCAAGCAACATCCGATTTCTTCTTTCTGCAAGACCATTGTGTTGGGGTGTGTACGGAGCTACCACTTCATGCACGATACCTTTGTTGGTGCAAAACTCGTTCATTTCAAGTGAGTTAAATTCTCCTCCACCGTCTGTTCTGAAAATTTTAACCTGTAAACCAGATTCCCTTTCCGTCATAGCATAAAATTTTACAAAACATAAGTATACGTTCTTCTTTTCTTTGGTCAAGTAAATCCACATCTTCCTATTCCACTCATCTACGAAAAGCAAGAAGTATTTATTACCTCCTATTGTCTCCACATCAAATGGGCCGCATACATCTGAGTAGACAACAACAAGTGGTTGTTTTGCTCTCTTGTACATGGTTTGTTTAAACTTAGTTCTGGTATGCTTCCCAACAGCACATCCTTCACATACTTTGCCAGGAATCTGTATCTCAGGAACTCCTTTTACAAGATCTTTGCTCTTCAACAATTTCAGACTTTTAAAGTTCAGATGCCCGAACCGGTAGTGCCACAGCCAAGCTTCTTCGCTGGAATCAACAGCAGTCAAGCATTGAACAACAATGGCATTATGATTTACCTTAAATGTTTTGTCCTTGGCAAGTGGGGCTCTAAGAACAAGTCGTTGTCTTTCGTCAAATACGTTTATGTGTTTCTGGCGCATAGTCATTGTATAACCTTTTTCGAGAAGCTGCCCCAAACTTAGCAAATTACTCTTCATGTTTGGAACATACAAGACATTATTCATGTAGGCAGGTCGTCCATCTTTACGTTTGATCATAATTCTTCTAGCTCCTTCAGCCATGATCACACTATCATCGGCAAACCGCACGCTGCTTTTAATACTCGGGTTCAGATCCAACAACAACTCTTTCTTCCCTGTCATATGATTGGAACAGCTTGTGTCTAAGTACCAACATGATTCATCTTCTGCATGATGCGTTTCGTCAGCCAACAACACATGTTTAGCCTTACAACACTTGTCGCATGCAGAGCCACCGTTCTTGCACTCATTACACCTATTGTCGCATGCAGAGTCACCAATCTTGTACTCGTTTTCGTCTTCTTTGATTGTACTCATTAATAGCACGTGATCAGAATCAGAGTCATTTGCATCTTGCACAAGATTAGCCTCCTCATTTCCTTTGTCTTTCTTCACATCTTCGTTATGCCAGCATTCGGATGAATAATGTTCGAACTTACTATACGTATATCATTGTATGTTTCTTTTATCGATTTTACTTCTTCCTCTCCCTCTTGAGTGTTTTCCGCCTCTCTTGCTGCCTTTCTTGTTTTCACAACATTCGTCTTCATCGTTTTGATCAGAAACACCCGAGTTTCTACCTCCGGTTCGACCTCCCCGAGCACGTCCTCTACCTCTTCCATTTCCACATCCTTTGGTTTTGTAATTGCTTCTAGCCTGTAGGGCTTGGTTCGTACCTTGATTCACTTCTTTCTCTACATTTCTTCTTTCGATTAATCTTTGTTCATGTGCCTCAAGTGAATTTTGTAATTCCTCCACCTTCATCACTGCAAGATCTTTGCACTCTTCTATCGCAACGACGATATGGTCAAACTAGGGTGTCAAAGTTCTGAGAATTTTCTCAACTATTTTCTTGTCTTTCACGATTTTGTCGTAAGATCTCATCGCGTTTACAATGATTTGAATCCTTCCAATGTAGTCTATTACGGTTTCTTGCTCGCCCATGCACAAAAGTTCATATTGTCGTTGCAAGGATTGCAACCAAACCCTCTTCACCTTGCCAGAATTATCGTATCCCTCCTGCAAGATCTCCCATACTTCTTTTGCCGTAGCCGCTTTCGAAACTTTCTGAAAAATGGCAGCCGACACACACTGATGTAGGAGCATCCGGGCCTTTCAATCTAATCGCTTATTTTCTTTGTATCACTTTGTTTCTTCAGGATCACCCTTCAATGGTTCCTTCAAGCCTTTCTTGATAATCTCGTCAACCTCTTGATAGCCAAAAATGACATCTATTTTGACACACCAGTCATCAAACCCTTTACCGTCAAACACAGGGAAGTTACTATGTATTACGCCAGTCATCTTCTTGATCGTCTTGAGTTGATCCACCAGGTTCTGAACCTGTGCTCCTGATACCACTGTTAACACAACCAATATGCAGAGAAGAAAGATGTATTTACAGCAGAGAATGGACAGAGGATAGAGGGGAATATTAACACATGTATTGAAAGAATCAAAAACAATGAAGTATATATGGTGTGCATGAGCACACGGCAACTGACTAACATAAGTCAGTTACATAGTTATGTTTACAACAACAAATACTGCCTATTATGTATTAAACTAAATGAGCAGATATATTTAAGAAACTAAAAAATGAGCAAGGAAACTTCAATGAAACACTTGACAATGATATTGAAGGGTTGTGTAACTTGTATGAAGCTGCACAAATGAAACTCATGGAGATGATATACTGGAAGAAATATGTGACTTCTCAAATACTCATCTTAAATCCTTGGTCACATAGAATTTGAATTTAAATTATTGTTACTTTTAGTTAGAAACATGTTGTAAATTTATAAAGTTGTTTTCTGTTTGTAAAGTTGTTTCGTGATTTTAAGTATAAGTTGTTATCAGTGGTTATATAATTGTACCTCTTTGGGAAGGAAAAATATGAATAAAAGAATAGTAATAATTTCCCTGAGTTGTTTTAAAAGTCACCCAACTAGAACCATCTCTTGTGGATAAGTCAATCATTGCTTAAACCACCCTCTTAATAAGAGTGTGCCTAGGTTTGAGGCAAAGTAGAATCTAAATGTGAGTCTAAGTCCCATATTGGATAGAAATAAGAAAATGGAACACTATATAAAGATTAAAGAACCATTAAATCTTAAGGTTTTAGGTAGAGAGTGGTGTCAATCCCTTCTATTGGTTGGGTAGAGCTATCAAAATGGGTAATCCGGCTCGATCCGACCCGGCTCACCACGGGTTGGCTTAGTCACTTAGTGAGCCAACCCAACCCAGCTCACTTATTAGCAAGCTGAAAAATTCGAACCCGGCCAGCCGACCTAACCCAGCTCACTTATTAGCGAGTTGAAAAAATTCGAACCCGACCTGACCCATTATGGGTTGGTGGGTTAAACGGGTTGACTCACTGGCTCATTTAATTATAAGTTTTATTTAAGTTAAAAAATTACATTTTTTTATTACATTTTTTTTAAATTCAAATCTAAATAAATGTCACACTAAAATGACGTTAAACTCCAAAGACAATTCAAAATTAAAAAAAAAGTATCATAAAATCCAAATGTAATCCAGAAACATGTACAAAAGCGAACAAATAAGTTTTTAATATTGATAATTTTTCTATCACTTGTCCATTTATAATATTAGAGTCTTTAATAGATAAATCTATAATATTTTTCTATCTTGAAACATCTTTTTTATCACCATCTAGAATATAATAATAAAAATGTTAACTAATGATATTAATGTTAAATTATATTAATTTAAAATTGGTTCATGTAATTTAAAGTATAATTTTGATGTACAGATTCTAATGTGATGATTATTAGAATATAAGGTATTAAAGTTAAAGGGATTATTTTAGAGTTATTAAAATTAATCCCTCTCTTCTCACTTCAATAAAGGGCATTTTGGTATTTTATTAAAGTTGATTAAATATCATAAAAGAGGGAAAAAGGTTTTACTGTTGTTGACGTTAAGTTTCTGGAAAGAAAAGGAGAGAAGTAACATTCTCAGAAAAGAAAAAGAAACTGTGACTTTTACAGACAAAAACATCCTTCGGAATTTCTATATCATCACGAAAGCATTAAAGAGGGGTAAGAGAAGGGAGAACATTGATAAGAAGAAACTATACAATAGATCCAAGTAAGTTTTTCACTACTGTATATGAGAGAATAGTGAGTATCATGAAAATTCAAGATCGTGTGTGTTTTTCAATCAATCGAAAATTAAAGAATTACTTACAAGTGGTATCAGAGCGAGGTTCTGAATTTTATGATTCTCCATGAATGGTAATTTTTTCAATTTTGTAAAACTTTAATTTTTTGAATTATAAAATTTTGGGATTTTAATTTTCAGATATTTAATTATTTTTATTGGGATGAAAGAAAATTAGATTCACTTTAATGTGAATCTCAAAGCCGCAATTGTTGCGCACGTCACAATAAAACAACTTTCCTGTTGCATGATTGTTTCAATTCACTGTAACGTGAATTTGGAAGCCGCAATTTTATTTTTATTTGTTGAAGCAATTTTACTGTTGCACGTGCATTGTAAATATTAAAGAAGTGTTATTGCCATATGCATTGAATGGAAATGATTTTGTAAATTTGAAAAGGAAAAGCAGTAACGCAACTTGAGGCTTTGTTCTTTTGGAGGGATTTGGGGGAAATGATTTGGAGGAGATGATTTGAATGGATTTGAGTGTATTTGAGAGTAATTTTTTTGTTGTTTTTTTGAGTGGATTTGTGGGTAATTGAAAGTGGATTTGGAAGTAAAGTTTATGAGAATTAGTGTAGGATTTGATTGATGTGACAAATAAAAAAATTTGTTTAATTGATAAAAATTGAAGATTACCAAAATACCCCTAATTATTAAAATAATATAAAATGTTATATTTAATTATAAAAATATTTATAAAGAGAAAAAATTTAACATTAATTTTGAAAATATACAAAAATTATAATTTAGTAAATAAGCTCTTCTTTTCCATGGCAACCAGAAAAGACAAACCCATAGGCATTAAATTAAAAACCACCTGTAGCTGCGTGGCAGTGTGGAAACACAATCGCGTCACATACAGGGATGAAGAGAAGAACCTTGCAGCGAAAGAGATATCTTCCATGGTGTTGTTTAAGATGAAGGAGGTTGCCAAAGCCTATCTGGGTCACGCGGTGATCACTGTCCCTGCTTATTTCAGCAACGCGCAGAGACAAGTGAGGACACAGATGACATTTCACATAAAATCCCTCCAAATCTTCGCAATACAGCGAGATGATCGAAATTGGCATATCCCGCAAATCAGTGCAATCTCTTCCTCGCATATCTATCAAAACGAACACCCTCTATCTCGCAAATCATTCCTCACAATCTCTCTTCAATAGTGTTTTCTCCTCATCCGAACACATCATTAGTGTTGCGGCACACATTATAAATAATATAAATTAATAGCATATAAGGATATGATGACTAACCTTGTTATTGTCACTGTACATTGGTTTTCTAGGCACACAACTAGAAGTACACCATTCATATATTGAAAGGGGTATTGATAGGTAATAAGAAGCACAAAAATAAGAGCAGATTGCATGGTATTTTTTTGCTATTAGAAGTGCTTTAAAGATCGTTAATTTAGGACTCCTTTGCTGTGTATGGATCCAATGTGTATCAAAATATGATTTATTTTTGAAGAAATATTGCGAAAATTATTCATAATATAAAGGATGTTAAATTATGAATATATAGTAATTAGTCATTATTATAAGGATGATATGGATTACCCAAAGGTGAACCATTGTTTGTAATTGATGACATTAAAGTGAGACATTTCATGTACTTAGTAAATATGTTTGTATATCCAAAGATAGCATACATATAGACTTAAGTATGATTGATTGTTTATTAAAGTATATATAGAATTTGTCAGTTTAAGAATCACCCAAAGGTGAACTTAAATGAATGACTTAAATGATTACCTATCAGTTTAAGTGTCACCCAAAGGTGAACTTGAATGTATGACCAGTGTAGTAATTTGTTTGGATCCATTAATTTTATCAAAGCATTAATGGATGACCTTGTGTATTATTTCCAGCTTACATGAATTTATCAGGTTTGATCAATAATGTGGTCAAGTTTAATGGGCTCAATTATGCTGATTGGTCAGAACAAATCCAGTTCCAACTGGGTGTGTTAGACTTGGACATGGCAATTATGATGGATGAAATGCCCGCAGCCATTACAGAGACTAGTACAAGTGATGAGAAGTCTCTTTATGAGGCTTGGCTTAGGTCTAACAGGTTGTCACTAAACTTGATGCGCATGTCTATGGCAGAGAATGTAAAGCTTTTCTATGCATAAAACGAAAAACGCAAATGAATTTATGAAACTGATCAAGGAGTACTCACAATCAGACATAATTGACAAGTCTATTGTGGGAACTCTTATGAGTGAGCTGACTACCAAAAAGTTTGACTGGTCGCAGCCCATACATGACCATGTAACTGGAATTGCTAATATAACAACAAGATTGAAGTCAATGGGAATGAAGGTAAATGAGTCTTTTCTGGTACAGTGTATCATGAACTCTCTTCCTCCTGAATTTGGCCAGTTCCAAGTGAACTATAACACTCTTAACGATAAATGAAACTTTCAAGAAATCAAAGCCATGTTGGTACAAGAGGAAGGGAGATTGAAGAAAATGAAAGATCATTCTATCCATCTCACAACTCATGAAGGTGCTAGCTTCAGTAAAGTCAAATCAGGAAAGAAGAACAAGAAGGACAAAGCCCTAATGAAAGTGAATAAGGGCAATATCCAAAAGGACCATAAATGTTTCTTTTGCAAGAAAGTGGGTCACTTCAAGAAAGATTGTCCGAAAATAAAATCTTGGTTTGAAAAGAAAGGTACTTTTTATGTTTCTGTAAGTTTTGAAGCAAATATTATTGAAGTGCCTAATAATACCTGGTGGTTGAATTCTGGAGCTACCACTCATGTTTCTAATATTATGCAGGGATTCCTTTCAATTCAGCCCATAAAAGGAACTGGAAAGTATTTATATATGGGGAACAGAATGAAGGCATAGATAGAAGGAATTGGGACTTACAGATTGATTCTAGATAATGGTTATTGTCTGAATCTTGAAAAGTGTTTCTATGTTCTTGGTTGTGCTAGGAATTTAATTTCTGTTGCAAAATTGGATTATTTAGGTTTTAACTTTAAGATTGAAAATGGTACTTTTCATTTGTATAAACTTTCATACTATTATGGTTCTGGTACATTATTGGATGGTTTATATCGTTTAAATCATGATGTTAATTTTTCTGAATCCCTGTTTAATGTTGAACATGTTGTTGATAGAAATTGTGGTGCAGGAAAAAAATGTTCTGCTTTCTTATGGCATAAAAGATTGGGTCACATATCCAAAGAAAGGATGTTAAGGTTAGTGAAAAATGAAATTTTACCTCAATTGGATTTTGATGACTAGGATGTATGTATTGATTGTATTAAGGGTAAACAAACAAAACACGTATCAAAATATCCTGCCACAAGAAGCAGTCAACTTCTTGAGTTAATACACACTGATATTTGTGGTCCTTTTGACATTAAATCATGGAGTGGTGAAAAATATTTTATCTCCTTCATTGATGACTTCTCACGTTATTGTTATATATATATCTATTGCATGAAAAATCTCAATCAATAAACGTCCTTGAGGTGTTCATAAATGAGGTGGAAAGACAATTAGATAGAAAAGTAAAAGTGGTGATAGAGGTGATGCATATTATGGTAAAACTGATGAGAGTGGACAATGTCCAGGTCCATTTGCAAAGTTTCTTGAAAGTCGGGGTATATGTGCACAATATACAATGCCCGGTACACCACAAAATGGTGTAGCAGAAAGGCAGAATCGTACTCTTATGGATATGGTTAGGAGTATGTTAAGTCATAGTAATATTCATTTATCTTTATGGATGTATTCATTAAAGACTGTTGTATATCTGGTTAACAGGGTTCCTAGCAAAGTAGTTTCTAAAACTCCTTATGAACTATAGACTGGAAGGAAACCTAGTTTGAGACATCTTCATGTTTGGGGTTGTCCGCCAGAAGTAAGGTTATACAATCCACATGAAAAGAAGCTTGATGCAAGAACCATTAGTGGATCGGTTATCCTGAAAAATCAAAGGGATATAGATTTTATTGCCCTAACCATAGTACAAGAATAGTTGAGTCTGGAAATGCTCCGTTCATTGAAATTGGTCAATTTAGTGGGAGTGAGGAATCACGAATAGTGGATATTCAAGAGCATACTAATAGTGTTTCTACATCTAATGTCTCTTCTGAAGTTGTTATCCCTCTTGTTGTATCACAGTCACACAATAAGCAGAGACAACAAGTTAATGTTCCCATCCCAGAAAATGAACATATAAATGTTGAGCCAATTGACAATGAGCAAGTCACAAATGAACAAGTCATAAATGAGCAATTGATAGAGGAACCACAAGAAGCAACATTAAGACGGTCTGTAAGGGAGAAAAGACCTACTATTTCGATTATGTGGTTTACTCTGTTGAATATGAATGTGACTTAAGAATTGATGAGGATCCAGTCTTTTTCAGACAAGCCAGGGAAAGTAATAATTCAGAGAATTGGTTGAATGCTATGAAAGAAGAATTGAAATCAATGGATGACAATAAAGTATGGGATCTAGTTGAATTGCCTAAGGGTTCAAAAAAAGTCGATTGTAAATGGGTCTTTAAGACTAAACATGACTCAAAAGGCAATATTGAAAGGTACAAAGCTAGATTAGTCGCCAAAGGTTTCACTCAAAAGGATGGCATTGACTACAAAGAGACATTCTCTCCTGTTTCTAAGAAGGACGCTTCAAGAATTGTTTTGGCTTTGGTGGCTCATTATGATTTAGAGCTTCACCAAATAGATGTAAAGACCGCTTTTCTGAATGGTGACTTAGAAGAGGAAGTTTATATGGACCAACCAAAAGGTTTCACAATAACAGGAAAAGAAAATTTGGTGTGTAAATTGAAGAAATCAATATATGGACTGAAATAAGCTTATCGACAATGGTATCTAAAATTTAATGATACCATAACTTCATATGGTTTTGTAGAGAACACTGTTGACCGGTGTATACACTAGTGCAGTCAGGGAAAATGACATCGATTATTTTCGCCTTTTGGCAGTGGTTCCTGAACCGAGACATATAAAGGCGAGGCAAAAAGTCTAGACTTTTATGCCTCAGTTATGAACCGAGGCAAAAAGGTGGACGATTTTGCCTCGGTTCAAAGTCAACCGATGCAGTATGTCTTTTTTTTTTAATTTTTTTTCCCAGGACTTTATGCCTCAGTTCCCTCTGAACCGAGGTAGTATGTCCACCTCTACTGCCTCGGTAGGGACCTGAACTGAGGCAATAGGGTCTTTTTTTTTTTCGCCAGACTTTATGTCTCAATTGGGACCTGAACCAATGCCGTAGGGGGGTTTTCTACCTCGGTTATGGCAACAACCGAGGCATATTCCCCTGTTTTTTTTAAAGATCAGGTCTGTTTCTACAACATTCTCAACTGCATGTTGTAGAAACAGACCTGCATATAATTTTACAGCCAGAACAGTGCAGAGCAATCCAAAATCCAAAAGCGTATATTTTGAATGAAAATTATATTAAAACATAAATACATTCAATGTAATCATAAATCAACTTCTTAGAAAGATAAATCAATCCAATGTACTTATAAATCAACTTTGAAACATAAATCAATCTAATGTACAAAGTTAAACTAATAATAATGTACAAAAGCACTTAGAAGCATAAACTTAGAATTTACTATATCCTAATATCTACTACATACTATTATATAATTGAATTACATATTTAGCCAGTGCTTTCCTCACGAGTTTAAGTGTCTTCTCTGGAATTGGAGCAGTCACATTGAATCTCTACATAAAACACAATGATTTCAATTAGTGTATATGCTAAATATTACCGTGTGCCATCGACTAGTGTAATGTGCACGAATAGTGGATTGAATCTCAAACGGGAAACTATAAGGCTAATTTTCAACAACAATATATATTCAAGCAAACAAATAATTACATATGCAACATACAATATATTCAAGCAAACAATATATTCACTCAAACAAATAATAACATGTTCATATTAAATGGAAAAAATTAAGAATAGAAACTTGGGAGCGTGAAAGCCGATCAACAATGAAAACTAGTCAACTATACAATATCTGAAAAACAACAAACAACACATTAATTACTATCATTGAAGAATGTTAAAGTGACTTATCAGTGATTTATGGACAAGATGTTCAACCAACATATAAGTAATTGCATAGAAGTAATTGAGAAGCCCTAATAAAGATTGAGTGCAAATATAATTTTCTTTTATGTCTAAGAAGATTAAAATGTATTAAATTCGTACTACAAAATAGACATCTTTAGCACAACTTTTAAATTAAATATTTCCACTTCAAAATTATGTATTAAAACACAAATTCTTTAGTAAATTTTCTTCAACATTTACACTATAGATTGACTTTTTTTTCATTGTATTTTATAGCTATTCACACGTGAATATTAGTTTTGAAACAGTTGCAAAAAGAAAAGTTTGTGATCATGACGTAGAACCTCTCTCCACCACACCACAAAAGCCTATATTCAGATTTAGCTTTTATTAAATGAAGTCTTGCTAATTAATACTTTGCAAAAATATCATATGTGACATATATAGTATAAACATATTTTTATTCATAAATGGATATAAATAAAATCATTATATGTGACAGATATGTAATTATTTTGTAAAAAGTAAAATTCTTTACTTTTATCATTTGACTAAATAAATAGGAGAACTCAACTTTATTACATTATGTTATTTCATTAAAAACACATAAAAATTAAAAAAACATCATATGACATTATGACAAACAGTGCCACCGAGAAAAATCTTTCAACTTTATTATGCAGACAGTGCCACCGAGAAAACCAAACAAATTATGCAGATAGTTCTCTGAAGAAAACCAGACAAATACGTGCACACAGTGCTCCCCAGAAAACCAAACAAGTTTCTTCATGACATTATGGCAAACAGTTGAAGAAAATCGAAAAAGAGAAGACATGAAATGGAAGACAAAGGTAGTTTGAGGGTAACTTGACTCCAAATGCAAGACCTGCAACGACAGAGAGCAAAAACGGTGGCACCGAGAACAATCGGTGGCGGCAACGTTGATGATAGGCAGAGACGACGACGACGCAGGACGACGGGGCTGGAGGGAGCGAAAGTGAAAAGGGAGGAGGCTCAGCTGCGAGAGGAAAATGGGGAACAATAGGTTCGCAAGAGGGAGAAGTGAAAATTGTTCGCATAAATGAAACCTACTGCGATTTGGCTAGTAAATAAAGGAGATTACCTCGGTTAACAAAATACCGAGGCAGTAGCATAATATAGGACTTGGTTAAACACACACCCGATGCATATTCCCTTCAGGAAATGACAAATTTAAAATTCTGCGTCACACTATAGGATTCGGTTCTACAGTTAACCGAGATCTTTATCTCTTTTATATTTCGGTCCTGTATCAATCGAACCACTATCTGTGTTTCAAAAAGCATGTCAGATGTAAAGTCTAACTTACAGCAGATTGTGCAGGGTGTTACGCTTCGGTTATCTTTGCAATCGCCGAAGCATATAACTTCATCTTAATTTCAAAACTGACACTGTCTCTTTAAATGCTTCGGTTTTTATGAAACCGCTGCATATATTGCAAGTTAAAAAAGTGTTTTTTTACTAGTGATATATATAAAGATCACTAGAAGTAAGTTTGTTATATTGGTTATATATGTTTACGACATTTTTCTTGATGCTAATGATGTTTGTATGTTACATGTGAAGAAGTTTCTCTCTAGCAATTTTGAAATGAAAGATATGAATGAGGCATCTTATGTAATAGGAATAGAAATATTCTGCGATAGATCACAAGGATTGTTAAGTTTGTCTCAAAAAATCTATATTAACAAAGTGTTAGAGAGATTCAAAATGGAAAAATGCTCTCTTGGAGTAGTTCCAATTCAAAAAGGGGACCAGTTTAGTCAAATGCAATGTCCCAAGAATGATTTGGAACGAAAGGTCATGGAGTTCATTCATTATGCGTCAGTGCTTGAGAGTTTGATGTATGCTCAAACTTGTACTCGGCCAGATATTAGTTTTGCTGTTGGAATGTTAGGCCGATATCAAAGTAATCCCGGAATGGATAACTAGAAAGCTGCAAAGAAAGTTCTTAGGTACTTACAAGGTACCAAAGAATACATGCTCACCTACAGAAGGTCATATCATCTTGAGGTGATTGGCTACTCGGATTCAGACTATGCTGGATGTGTGGATTCAAGAAAATCCATATTTGGGTATGTTTATCTATTAGCTGGAGGAAAAATTTCTTGGAAAAGTGAAAAACAATCAGTCATTGCTACTTCTACACGGAGGCTGAATTTGTGGCATGCTTTGAGGCCACGGTTCATGCTTTGTGGTTGCGGAACTTTATATCGAGGCTTGGCATTATTGACAGTATTGCTAAACTAATAACGATTTATTGTGATAATTCCGCATCCGTCTTCTTCTCTAAAAATGACAAGTACTCAAAGGGTGCTAAACACATGGATTTGAAATACTTGTCGGTCAAAGAAGAAGTGAAGAAACATAAAGTGTTAATTGAGCATATTGGTACAAATTTGATGATAGCAGATCCGTTAACAAAAAGACTATTGTCCAAAACTTTTATTGGCCATGTTGAAAGTATGGGCATTATGGATAAGTCGGTATTAACATGATGATGTTATCTGTAAGATCCTTAAAAATATTTGTAAGTTAAATACTATATAAAAAAAAAGCAAAAAGTGAATAGTAAATTGTGAATAGTAAAAAGTGAATAGTAAAAAAAAAATATTTTTGGAAAGGATAAGTGTTCCACGTAGCTTTGAGATCAGAATTCATCAAATTGCAAATAAAAATTATTTTTGTAATAGTAAAATGAATAAAAAAATGAATAGTTAAAATGAATAGTAAAAAATGAATAGTAAATTTTTTTGCTATAAATAGCCAAGGGGGAGAGGCTGAAAATTTACACCAAAGAACTTAGAAAATTTTTGAGAGAAGAGAGTTGGAAGAATTTCTAATTGCAAAGGGGATATTCTGGAAGTTTTCAGAGAGCGAGGAGATTAAGTCTGTAATAGAGGTAAGGGAAGCCACTCTTATACTTTGCTTTTCTCTAATCTTAAATCTTGAATATGTAGTATTTTGTTGCTGTATGGTCTTGAATTTTGAATGAGAACATTTATTTGTTTCTTTTGTAATTTTGGAAGGACGAGAAGTTGTCTAACCGGCTCTGCCAGATTCAACTTCTTGTTTCCCCAAATCTTTGCTTGTTTCTTATATCTTTACATTGTATTTTTGGAAGGACGAGAAGTTGTCTAACCGGCTCTGCCAGATTCAACTTCTTGTTTCCCCAAATCTTTGGTTGTTTCTTATATCTTTACATTGTATTTTTGGAAGGACGAGAAGTTGTCTAACCGGCTCTGCCAGATTCAACTTCTTGTTTCCCCACACCTTTTATTTCTTCTTTTTATTGTATTTTTGGAAGGATGAGAAGTTGTCTAACCGGCTCTGCCAGATTCAACTTCTTGTTTCCCCTGAATTTTTATATTAATATTATTTTGATGGTAAGGGCAACTAATTATTTTTGTATGAATTTATATACATATGAATGTTGAACTGGTGTTCTCTTTTGAAACTGTTTTATGACTTTTATTATATTGGGTGTTATAACTGAAACTGTTAAATTGTAAATGTTGTGATGTGATGAATTTAATCTATTTTGAATGAGTTTGTTGGCTGAAATTGATCTTGTTGGAAGGTCTGGAGTAAGGGTTCTGTAATAGCTTGTACATGGGTATTAAATAGATGTACAGATACTGTTTGAGGTTGTTGTGAGAGGAAGTAAAAATATTAAAATTAGGCATTTTAGATTTAGAGCATAAGAGAACAAGGTAGATAATTTAAATAAATAAATTGTTAATTATTGAGGGCCTCCCTTTGTTGGTAGGATAGAGGAACCTTAAAAACCTGAGTTGGCACATCCCTGATCATAGAGCAGCCCTGGCCTGGTCCAGTCAGTTGTGACTAGTCATATGTGCTGGCGTCGAAGGTGAGTTTGATGCGTTCAGACATCTGGGTCCTCTCCGGTGACCAATTGGGGTAAAGAAAGATCTCTATTAGGATGAAAATAAAATAAAACAAGTTGATTGTAGATGCATAAAGTTATCATGGTAAAAAAAAAACTTCATATATATATATTTCATTTATCGTTACATTGAGCTCAGACTTTAATATGTAGTTGCTAAAATATGTTGAAGTGGTTTGGCTGATCTATGATCTTTGATTGGTGAAAATATGTTGAGTTATACTCGTTATGATCAAAATGAGTTTATAATATGAAGTATGATATCTGGCAATATGTTTAATTTATTGACACCAAAATAGGTTATTGTCAAATTATGATTAGAGAATGAACATGATTGAGTTATGTGGATAAGAGGTTATGAATTATTGATTTGATGAAATGTTGGAGTGGATAAGAGGGTATGAAATGTTGATTTGATGAAATGTTGAAGTGGATATAAGAAATCATTGTTTATGAAATGATGTTTACTACGGGGAGTAGTATGTTCGGTTTATACCATGAGAGCTTGATATGAGCAAAGTAACACCCGAGGTTTATGAAAGCAGGCAGAAACTGGTCTGACCATAAGGCTTTGACATAAATATATGGTTCATAAGTTTTATAGAAGCAGACAGAGAGAGGTCTGACCATAAGGCTTCAGAAAGTAAGACATAGTATACAGGTGAGGCTTAAGGAAGCAGGCAGAGAGCGGTCTGACCATAAGGCTTCGTGAGTAAGCATGGTACACTTGTAAGGTTTATGAAAATGAGAAAGATGATTTTGATAATGATGAATTAATGACATCGGGATAATGATATTTTATCAATTGCAGAAATACATGATTGAAATATTTTTATTACATGTTTAATGATTTATATGATATGGTTGGCTTACCCTTATTTGTTTGTGCTATGATCATATAACTCATGTTATATGTGAATAGATAATGTTGCAGATGAGGTTGAAAAAGCTTAGAGATGAGAAAGATGCGGGGAAAAACTTTCAGGGATATTTTGTAAAAAGAATAAATTTGTATTGGAAAAATTATGTTGTGTAAGACTTATAAGTTGAAATTTCGAATTTATGTTAAGTGGTGAAGACTATATTGTTTGAAGTTTGTAAGTTTGGTATTGTACTTTGGAAGAATTGAAATAAAGTTTGATTGTTTATAGAAGATATCAAATTAATTTAGTCTCTACTATCAGTAATACCCTTTAAAATATTAGGGTGTTACATTATCTATCTATATGGATATGTATAGTTATATGCTTGTACTGTCATGACACTTGTGAATTCAATTAAAGTTATGTTTCTCTTTATTCTATTGTTATCCACATTAAGTTATATACATGTATTATTGATTGTGGTAACATGTTATATCTCTTTTAGAGACATGAAAGTTAAAAGATTGATTAAAGTTATGTTGAGTTGGTTTGATTATGTGATACATGGAAGAAATCTTGTCGTTCATGACTTTTGCCCGCCATGATCCGATCATTTCATTTCATATAAGGATGATGACTTGATAATTCTAATGAATGGTGCACACTTAAAGTTTAGTTCTTCAAGTCATCACATGAACCAAGTGGGAGAATGTTAAATTATATTAATTTAAGATTGGTTCATGTAATTTAAAGTATAATTTTGATGTACAGATTCTAATGTGATGATTATTAGAATATAAGGTATTAAAGTTATAGGGATTATTTTAGAGTTATTAAAATTAATCTCTCTCTTCTCACTTTAATAAAGGACATTTTGGTATTTTATTAAAGTTGATTAAATATCATAAAAGAGGGAAAAATGTTTTACTACTGTTGACGTTAAGTTTATGGAAAGAAAAGGAGAGAAGTAACATTCTCAAGAAAGAAAAAGAAACTGTGACTTTTACATAGAAAAACATCCTTCGGAATTTCTATATCATCAAGAAAGCATTAAACAAGAGTAAGAGAAGGAAGAACATTGACAGGAAGAAACTATACAATGGATCCTGGTAAGTTCTTTACTATTGTGTGTCAGAAAATAGTGAGTATCATGAAAATTCAAGATCCTGTGTGTTTCTCAATCAATTGAAAATTAAAGAATTGCTTACAATTAAAACACAAAAATAATAAATAATTAAATTAAATTAGGTGGGTTGGTGAGCCAACCTGACTCACCACGGGGTTCAACTTAGTCGAGTTTTAAGTGAGTCGAATTGAAAACTAACCCGTATAAAAAAATTACATTTTTTTTTCAAACCCAACCCGGCTCAAACTCGTGGTGAGTTGGGTTGGCTCGCTAGTTACGATCCATTTTGACAGTACTAGGCTCAAATCTCATTGGTATTGAGTCTCCCCAATAAACCTCCTTTTTTGATAGACCCAACAAGTATCACATATGTCTATGAACAAGTATTCGAAATTAAACCCATGTTTATAAAGTTTACAGAAATCTAACTAATTAATTTACCTCTAAATGATCATTAATATCAACCTTAATCATATTGTATTTTAATTATACTCAAATACCAAACAGTTCATTTTAATGTCTCGATTGTTCGGTTCATTTTACTCATCATAACATCGTACGGTCGTGTCTAACCCTGTAATAACATGATTGATACGTGAAAATGTTTTAATTAAAATACCACTGTTAATTCAAAATTTTATAAGTAACTGTCAGGAAACGAATATTAGATACTTAAAAGCAAAATCACATGTTTATTTCAATGAGAGCCGATTTCAAAACCATCTAAATCGTTTTCAAGCATAAAAAAGAATCGGTGAAGATAGCTGTCATGCACTAAAAATGAGTGTACTCCTTTTGGCGTATCTTGCAAGGCAATTCTGTCAGATTTTGTCGGTCATCACGAAACAAAGTAAAAGTTCACCTCTTACTTTATTTTTATAAATTTATAGAATTCTACATTTTTAAATTAAATATATTTTTAATTCTTTAATTTAAAAAATTTGTGTTTGTTTCAAAATTTAAATATTTTCTATATTTTTACTTTATTAACAAATTTAAAAGATTTAAAAAAAATTATATCAAAATCTGACTGGATATTTGCTTTAAAGATTTAAAAATTTAACGTGATTAGATTAAAAGAATTATATTTATTTATTTTTAAATTTTGGGAATCATATTATATCAAAATTTAAAAAATAGACAAATTTTAATATTTATTATTAAAAGTCTAAAAATGTAATTTTTGTTATTTTACATATTAATATATATTACTTATTATTTTATTTAAATTTTAACTATTGATTAAGATATTTAAACTTAGGTTAAGTTTATTGGAACAAATTTTGATAAGTATTGTAAAAAGAATAAGATATGTTATATTTTTATGTGTATTGAAAAAGTAAAATGTTTATAATTTTTTTAAAAGATTAAATAAATTTTTAGTCCTTTTTTTTTTGTCTAAGAATGACAACCCCATTAAGTATTGTTAGAATGGTACAACAAAATGTTTATGTTGAAGATAAAAAGGTGGGATGAATTAGTTTAACAAGAAAAATTTATTTTAAGAAATTTTCCTCTTTTAAGATCAAAGTTCAATTAAAATCATTTTTTTTATAATAACAGCAAATAATTTAAAAAGTGTTGAAAACAGAAAATTGGTTCAGATCAAAAGAACCTATATCTTATTATTAATTTCTCTAAAAAATGACTAACTTAAACACTAAAATAAATCGAACTTACAATCACAAATGAAAGAGTTTAAGGTTTAGATAACACAAGAGATAAAAAAAAATACTTCCCTTCAATCATACACGGAATGAACCACTTCGTTTGGGTCACAAAAGATATCTGAAAAAATTTCTAAACGTTTAACTAGTTGAGCAATTAAGAGATAATGAAAATTATTTAAGCAAAATAAAAATTTTTACAAATGAAAGACAATTTAAGGATCAAGGACAATAAAGATAAGTTTTTTTTATATTACCTAGTAAATGAAGTGTTTACACGATTGAACATAAAAAATTAGGAGAGTGAAACATTGTCACGTAAAAAAAAATAAAAATAAGTAAAAATACTAAAAAAAGAGTATAAATAATTAAACGAGAAACTTAAAACTTATTTGAAACTTAATACACCATTTGAATAATCAAGTGATATTTGTAACTAGGTGATATTTGTGAGTGAATTTTGTGGATATAATTCTAAAAATTAGAAAAGAGAGGAGAAAAAGTATGCAGGGAAAGAAAAAAACAAGAGTTATGAACTAAATACTGGAAAATAATGTGTGTGTACACACACATATATATATATATATATATATTTTCAGGATCATTAAATTCAATAATGAGTGGAAGCCAGGTGTAGGCGTAAGGATTTTAGAAACTTAGAAAGTGGAAGACAGGTGTGTGTAGCTGAGTGGCCGATCAGTTTTGACGGTACTATATAAAGGAACTTTTCAAAATTTCGTGTCACTCTCCTCTGCATGCACTTCTTCTCTCTGCGTTCATGAATCCTATTCTCTTCCTTCTCTCTACAATTCTCCTCCTTCTCTCTACAAAATTTTCACTTTCTTCTTCTTCTGATTTTCAATCAGATAGTGTTGAGTAATCAAAGTGTCAAAATCTTCCATCTTCACCGATCAAATTCAAGTTTGGAGCCGGTAAGTTCATTCTCTTCCTAAGAAAACTGTTTTTGGGCACATGCAAGTCAAATTTCTGGTTGCATGTGTTCATTTGTTTCATCTTCACAAATTCTGGTCATGTTTTGGTCTGTTGGTTGATTATTCCTTCTTGATCGGTGGATTATAGGTATTCTAGAAAGTTTTGGTTTTGGGGAAACAAATTCTAGCTAATTTAATTACTTGATTTTGATGTATAATATGTTGTTGATGATTCTGCATGTATGTGAAAATGAATTATTTGATGTTCGGTGATCTTGGTGTGGACTGTTATGTGCTATGTTCATGAGGTTTGGGATGCTGTAGAATTTTGGTTCAATGGCCGAGTGAATTGTGAGGAAGGGTGATGATGAAATTGGGGAAAATATGTTCAATATTAGGTGGGTGGTCGGTCTCCAAGCAGTACTCAGTTTTGTATTAGCGTTTGTTTCTTAGTAGTGCTAAGTTTATATGTGTTCGGTCTTAACTGAGTCCTGCTTCTGTGGGATTTTAGTTAATGACCGATCGGTCTAGTACTAGTAGTCTATTGAATCTAGCGATCGATCTTAGTGGGTTGAGGGATCTCTTGTTTTCGCTCGGTCTTGTACTAGCAATTATGCTAGTGTTAGCACTTGGTCTTGTACTAACAATTATGCTAGTGTTAGCACTCGGTCTTGTACTAGCAATTATGCTAGTGTTAGCGCTCAGTCTTGTACTAGCAATTATGCTAATGTTAGCGCTCGGTGTTGTACTAGTGCTCATTACAGGTAGTTCTCAGTTTTGTACTAGCGCTCGTTGTTGGTAGTGTTCGGTCTTGTACTAGCACTTGGTTTCTTCGTAGTACTCATTCTGGTACTTGTATTCAATTTTAATAATGTTCGGCCTAAGTCATTAGTGTTCGGCTTAAGCTAATAGTGTTCGACCTATTTCAATAGTGTTCGGCCTAAGTCATAAGTGTTCGGCCTAAGCTAATAGTGTTAAGCCTATTTCAATAGTGTTCGGCCTAAGCCAATAGTGTTCGACTTAAGCCAATGACGTTCGGTCTAAGCCAATAGTGTCCGTTCTAATTCATAAGTGCTCGATATAAGTTCAATTGTTCGACTCCTGCTTGAGTTTCTCTCTAAATGACTGTTCGGTCATGTTCTTATGTAGGGAGGGTTTTTCCCGTTCGGTCTTGTGCATAAATTATGTTGATCTTTTCGTTAGGTATGCAACGTTCACAGAGTTCTCAATTGTATGAGTGAAGATATGATTGTTGAATGGAATTATATGTTATATAATGATGGTGGTGTTTTTAAGTAATGTAGAAGAGAATTCCAAAGGAGGAATATCTTAGGAATGGTTATGGAATGTA